>NW_009646928.1:2170088-2196491 GCF_000708025.1 Charadrius vociferus | reverse complement strand
GGGTTTCTTTGTGCGTTTGTCAGCACTTTGGGTGACATGCCTTCCTCGGCGGCTGGCCGCCAGTTTCGCCCTTTTCTTATCGCTGGCAGAGGTTGTTCTAAACGAGGGGAAAAGAAGGAAAGCCTCTGTAATTTTTGCAAAGGTTTTTTAAAAACGTACTGTTTAAAGGACAGTCGAAAACCAGCATTATTTTTCTTTTCTTTTCTTTTTTTTTGTAATTGGTGAGTTCCTTAGCATTCAGGTTGATGCTCTTTCTTTAGTACAGATATGTATTCCAGAGAGATTCCTGATTTCTGTGACCATATCTTTGATCATAGCTTACAATTACTACCTGTATACACCTCTGTTTGTATGCATCTTTTGGGAGTCAGTAGCAAAAATTGCTTTTATTAAAAGCCTTCTAAAACAAAAAATTAAAAATACAGAGGAAATTATGATAACCTAGCAGCCAAAGCACCCTTTCCTCTTATGTACCATCCAAACATTGTGGACCAAATCCTTAGCGAAATAAATTGTCATAGTGAACCTCACTGCTTTACCTCAGTTTAAGACCTAATTTCAGTGCACAACATACCTGGGATATGTAAAAGATATTCCAGAGACACAAAAAAGCATGGCTTCTCATTTCAAGAAAAATCAAACTAAGCTAGACTAAACCAAAATACATTCTTATTCTGTACTACAGTAATTATCTGTAGTGACTGCAAATTCTTTGTTTCCTGTGCACACAGACGTTTTTAACCAGAAGCTGTATGTGATGCTTTAAACCGAAAAGAAGTAATTTCTTGTTTGATTTTTTTTTTTTTTTGTGATAGATGTGCTGTTATTTCACTCTAGGATACGTGAACAGATCTTTTAAGAAATGAAATGCGTTCTGCTTTGTTATTGCAGATCCTGAAAAGGCTTTTAGTGACTTCACCGTTTCAAGTGGCTTTAAAATGAGAAGTTTAATAGTCACATTTTGGAAGTTCTGTTTCTGTGGTGTTTTACTTGCCTGGTCAAATATATCCAGTGCAGCATGATGATCAGGCAGCACTTCAGGTAGTGGCTTATCAGTTATTTTAATAGGAGGTCTCCCAAATCCCCCCTGGAACGAGCTGTTCTTTAGGAGAAGAGGCAGGTTCCCCACACCCAAAACCAATCGCTCTGCCGACCTCCTTCCCTCGGTTTCTTCAGTAATTTCTCTAATGTGTCAAGCCACTTTGCTACAAAATAAATATTCAGGCATGGGGAGGAAGAGGAGGGGGGGCGGGAGGAAAAAATAGGCCTCCCAGTGAGCTATTGATTTGAAATATGAAACATTTTATTGATACAAGAAAAACCCCGACATAAGGAAGCAGTTTGATATTGCACAATATTTGAAAAAAATTGTGTGCATCTGTTTAGCACAATATACTGCATAATGACAGCAATCTTCCCTGTTTGTATCTATTCATCTGATTATACAGCGTAACAATTCTTTTTGCTACACATTTATTTACTAAAGGATTTTTTTTAATGGATAATAAATTAGTAAATCAGATATCATGTGCTTGGGAAAATACGTTAGTTGACTCCCTACACACAAGATAGTTGCAATTCATATTTTATGTGATATTCAGTGATAACTTGCATATACAGATGAAGTTACGTGCTTCCCTTGTGGTGAAGACAAAGGAAGTTTTAAATCACTGTTTAGTACTCTTTCATCTAGGCACGTTATTTTGAAAAGCTTCAGTTTTTAACACTGCAATGCAGCACTGATGTAATGAAGAGCTTTGACTTACTTGAAGTATAACCCAGTGGCCTTCTTTTGATGCTTTTTCCATAGCTATTTCTGCCACAGCTTCCTGTCCTTGACCCAAAGATACATTGTGAAGTTCTCCTGAGTCAATGGTAAATTCAAACTTGTTCCCTAAACAGAACAATATACTGTACTACTTCGAGCCAAATAGTGTAGTGTTCAAACAAGCATGTGTTCTACACACAGGGTTTAAACGGCACCATATCGCATGAGTCACTAAAGTAAAAAAACAGCCCTCAAAAATACAGTTTCAATAAATCAGCTGAGCTAGGATATTGTGTTGTTTTCTGGCTAGGTATTCTCTATTAGCAAAATACTGGTGTGTCTGAAAAGCAACCCAGAAGTGGAACAATTGATTCCTGCTAATGGAATCCCTCTACCTATTGCCTATATAAATATTTCAATGCACGCGGAAATGGATATGTTAGAAAGGTATGGCTGATTCATTTAAATAAAAAATAAGAAATGAAATTATTGTCTCACTAAAGGTAACATTAAACACAGGCAATACAAGGGGCTAAACAGGAGTCCTTGCACTGGCAGTAGGAGGTAGTTTGGTCGGAGGAAGGTTAGCAAGTCGCCAGCATGTACGGGCAGTGGGGTCAAATCTGTTGCTCAAGTGTACTTACGGAAGGTTGACGACTTGCGCCAGTAAAATGCAGAAGAGCAGACAGCTACCTCTTATTTCAGAAAGCAGCCGGCATTCACCCAGGCAGCTGTCTGAGTCAAGCACTGTAACTTTCATCAGATAGTGTGTGTTCCAGATGTAATGCCGTCTGTGCGTTAACATGTGACAGCACTCGGCAGTAACGGAAAGGCCTCATTTATTTCTCTGGTTGTAGTAGTTACAATATCTAAGACCAATGGTATTGCTAACTAATTTGGTAGAAGTTTCTTTTATTTCATTGTAAATGCTGTGTTTTCTTTAGATTATTGGTAATAGGGTCCAGGCCAGACTAATCTAATGGTTCAGAATCGATAAGGTGACCAGTCTGGGAGACAAACACTACTGGGGAACAGCACTGCCTTCTTTGAAAGTTTTTGTGAACACTGGACACATTTTGTTCCAAGTCACATTCAGGCAAAGTTCCCATAAATTAAGAATTACACTTGACAGAGCCTTGGGGAAAACAACAGCTAAGGTGTAAGACCCATCTATGGGGCATAATATTTTATCGTGACTTCTATTTGGTAGAGATCCAAGTACAACACAAGTTAGGGTCACTCACAGTGCAAAATATGTCCTTCAAAGGGCTGAGGCTAGTAATGCAAACTGACAGCACAAGTCATCCCAGCCGGTCTGCTGTCTCACATCATCATTGGGTTCAGGAGAGAACTTTTTGCTTTTCATTCTTTTAGAAGTATCTCTTTTTCTGGACATTCCAACTCCATTGCTTCTTCTTGTCCTTTCCAGGAGGCTTCATCATCTCTGTTCAGGTAACAAAATTTATTCATCATCGTCCACACTTGAAAACATACTGTGTAGAGGCAGTACATTTCAGCACAAGCATGTGACTTTTGAAAATCAATGTAACTAAAGTTTTTGATTTTTAAAAAACAGTGTGTAGGGTCATTATTATAGACATTTATCTTCATGCGGAGTTACAGAGAAAATCAAGTAACTGTTGAAACAGTGGCCAATGTAAATTCAGACTTCACAAAGCATCAGTTTCTTTTTTTTGTAACTAAAAGCTTTAGGGCAGATGAGCTGTGAAATTAATAGAAAAGATTTGTAATACATATCAGCTTTTTTTTTTTTTTTTTTTCAAAAGCTTTGGATTTTATTTGTGCCCAAATTCCCCATTTAAAACATTTTTCAAGCTTTTAAAACCATGCAATACAGACTCTGGATATCATAAGTTTAAATCATACACATATAGAAACATTCCTGGTAGTACGTGAACCCATCCACAGATGATGATTAAGTGTGTCAGCTTGCAAGACCAGCTAAACCTTCACCAAAATGTGGACAAAATTCTAAATGTAAGACTTTTCTGAAATGTCTGCCTTCACAAATTAAATATGGACTTTTTTTGTGTAAGCCTTTCAGTAAGTCAACAAGACCAGAAACACTGAATTGTTCTGAGAAAGTGTATTAATACAGTATTCCAAGGTCAGCTGAACTCTGATTTCTCTAAAAGAAGAGCAGTTTCTTTTAAGAAATTGCCAGAGCAAAGATATATGTTGATATGCTTAAAATTTTAGAAGTCTGTAAGAACCAGATCTAAATTTTCTGCTGTTGTAAAAACAAAAAGGGAGCTCCACACCATTATTTATCGCGTTGTACAGGGGTGTGCTGTGTTCTGTTACTTGGTATTTAATCCAGAAGTGCATTCAGCTATGTATTAGTAGCGAGCACTGAGTTACAAGGCATCAGAGCAGCAAAAGATAGGACCGAAATAAACTGTCGGCTGCAATTGTCCCTTTGAAAAAGAACAGGAATTTTGAGAGGGGAGGGAAGGAGTTTCCTTGTCCCCGGTGGAGTTTATTATTCTCTGGAAACAGGTAAACCAACCCTGGCTCATGAAGATACTTTAGAATAGGAAATGTTTTGCCTTTGAAATGTACCAGATTACATGTCATTTCAAATAGTGTTCATGGCAAAGGTACCCCTGGGACCACCTTACAAGAGCTTTATTTCTTGCCTGCAAATTAGTCAGTTCAAAACACTTCTCCTCTCATCTCTGCCTTCAGCCCTTAATACCGCACACGCCATTTGTAAAATAGGGGGTAAGAATGAAAAGACCCTGAATACAAAAGTACAATTAAAAAAATAAAACAAAAGACTGTAAAGGCAAGAACAAGACAGGTTTCAGCCGACGAGGAAAAGAATGAAATTTTGGTGCATTTTTGGAGGCATTTCAATAAACCCTCTTTTTTCCGTTTCAGCAGGGGCTCATTGAAACAGCTATGTTTTCCAAGTGGCAGACAGACAATAGCATCTAAATTATTTTTAAGAAAGCACTCATAGCACTAAGCACCCACTACTACTAAATCCGTCTTAGAGGAGAAGGGTGGAGGAAGAAGAAAGGTCAACAAATGTATCAAGTTCTTTGTGTAATGCCTCACTGACATTTTCCAACTCACTCAGCTGGCTTTTATTTTTTTATTTTTTTTTTTTTTTTTTTCAGAATCCTGATAAAATGCAGTAAAGGATTTAAGGTTATCATCTGTCTCTCTCTAACTTCTGACATCTCTTTATAACAAGAAAGAGTCACAGCCAACTGTAACAGGAGGGCAACACAATGAATCCTGGTAAGGCAGGGAAGGGGGGAGGTTCAACTTTGCTGCCCCTTTGCCCCTATTTCTTCCTCACAGAACAGAAGTGCCATCTGTTCCTAGCCCTAACATGCATGCATTTGATTTCCATTCAGTAATAACTAACGCAGGAAAAAGATTATCAAGTGATCTAAAGCACTGTCAGCATTAGCAAGTCTTCCCCATCCAGTGTTTTGTTTGCACCTCCGAAGACCTGCGGATGAAATGGATATGGGCAAGTGCCTTAATTGCCTAGAATTATTCTGGTCTCTGGTAGAGGACCATATGGTCAAGGTGTGGAACATGACCAGACTAAGGATATTTAGGTGCTTGGGTCAGAAAGAGATTTAGGAAAATCAAACGAGAGGATGGATGTTTAGATTCTCCGACCTGAATTCAGTACACCAATCGCTATTACTTGGTGCTGTAATACATCATCATAATAACGCAAAATCAAGTCACTGCGTGTTGTGTGAGGCTAGATAGCCAGTATTAAAGTATGAGCCTGTTTCAAGAGAATCTGTAAAAATGTTTCTTAGGCTTCACAGTGAAATCCGTCGCATTCACAAGTAAAAAGTCCAACAACACCAAAACCACCAAACCCCTTCCAGTCCCGCAAACTCGGTTTAAGATCCAAAAACCCAATGAGAACATCTTTTCTTTATAACTCTCTGCGGGTGCCAAAGACCCCGTCGATCTCTCCGTTATGCCCAGTTATGCCTGATGTCTTATTGTTGTAGGATGTAATAGGGTGCAGCAGCAGATGTCAGCGAAGGAAAGGCGCCTACAATGTGCTGTTCGCAAAGCAAGGTAACGATTAAACAATAGGTGCAGTGGGATTTCTCTGTCCCAGCCTTTTAGGGATTTCAGTGCTCTTTCCTCTTGCTGTCTGTGCCTGATTGTTTTAGCAGTCTCTCATTTCTTCATCTTCTCATCTTTTCCCCCTTTGCTGCTGCTGCCTGCCCACATTGTTACTTAAAGCACTTCTGTGGCCAGAAATGGACCGTGTTGTCAGAGGCCAGCTTTCTTCCCAAGGACTGGGGAAGGACCTCAAGCATGGGAGAAGCATGGCCAGAGCTGTTAGGATGTAAATAAACTTGTAAATTGGTTCAAGAGGGCAAAGCCAAGAAAATGGCTAGCGAGTAGCTTGTGCTTTAGCTGGGCTTATTTTGCGCAAGTCAAGTAGTGCTTAAGCTGTATCTGAAATCTGAAGCTGATCTGTCTGGCAAACCTACTGATGTCTACATTGTCAAAATACATGAGACAACATTTCATTTCTCCAAATTTCCATTAATTTCATTGCCTTATTTTCTTTCTTTTCCTCCTACACCAGGATGACATTTTTAAAGCGTACTTGTAAGAGCATAATTTGATCAAATGATCCAAGGGAACTCCCTATAGACATCCACGATTTAATGCTGGATCTATTCTAAAGGCTGGCATGCCTGACAACGGCAATTGGTTTAACCCCCGTTAATTTTTAGATAATAAATATAGTGTGGTTTTTCTGAGTCAGAACTGTGCTTTGTTTACACAGCTCAATCAGAAATGTATCAAATAAAGGGAGAGTCCAGCCACGCGTGGTGGTGAGCATTCTGAGCATCCAACCTCCAGCAGAATAGAAGGTGCTCGGCACCTTGCCGCAATCAGCCATTGTGCATGTCCTCGTGTGAGATGCACCTACAAGGTGACTTCCAGATGACCTGGTGGACACTGGGCAGGAATTCACTAGTTGGCTGCTAAGTACAGTAGATACTCTGTGCTCTGAAAACAGGTAGGGTCAGCAGCTGAATCTGAATTTCTCTGTCCTCCCTTCTCCATTTGGGATTTCACTTTCTGTCTCACAGCACATGCACTGGAAGCCAAAGAAGCCTCTTTCATTAGGATAGTACTTTCATCCTAGTCCTGACTCACATCCGTGCAGGTTTTGGGCTCCTCTGCTCTGTACCCATTGATCACTGTTTTCAATGGGAAGAAGGAAACTCTTCGTATGGGTGCAAAACTTAGAAGAGATCTGTGCCGAATAAGAGCAAGAACACAGCTGCACAAGACTCAGCATACTTCTCACAGACAAAACGCAGTGAAGGAAAAGATGGCACTTTAAGCTAAATCAGAGATCATTATACAATACTCCTTCCATTCAGCTCGTTCTAGGAGGAATATGTACATGTGGCAGCAGCACTCGGGACATGAAGAGCTGCTTTGAAAGTAGATGCGGTTCCTGGTTTGAGATGAGGATGGATAGTGGAGAGTGAGAAAATCAGCTGTCCCTGCACAGGTGCCCCCCTGCCACAGCAACGTCTGTGAAATCATGCTTTTCTGTCCTTAACGAGACAGCAGCCTGGACTGACCGAGAGCAAACTCAGTTGTAAGAAGCGTTTCAGACTGACATTCGCTGCCTGAGGAGGACGTTCCCAGGGGCCCGGCAGAGCCAGTTAGCGGCACGAACAGTGCAAGGGGACTCAAGCAGAAGTGCACGAACCTGTCCATATTCTCTCCTACAGTGGAGGGCCTGAAAATCATTAGGCAAAGGTCTGTTTCGTGGGCTGCAGAGCCACACATACAGGTATACACGCAGAGAGTCGTAAATGTAAATGGGAGCTTGTGCAGGGTTCATGCTGTATCGGGAAAGCAAACTGGGCTGTGAAAGTAAGCTTTTCTCTTTCAAGCAGACTGATGTAAACGATAGTTGAGGGTGTAATGCAGGTGGTCGGGTTCTTTACACTCAGCCTCACGTTGTCAGAGGGTTTTGCTCACTGCACTGCCCTGTGAAGTACAGCAGTAAAAGCCTGTGACAGGAGGGAAAGAAAGGTGTAAGCCGGTGGTAGCACTAGATTAAAACAGCAGCACGCAAACACACTGACCTCTTCCTGAGTGGTAACCTTGAGTGAGAGCTAATTCACTGGATTGATTTTATTCAGCTTCTCCATGAGAAAATAGAGCACGGCAGCATTGACTGCAACTGCCCCAAACTGCTTGCAAGCTTCAGTGATCTTTATGGTGTTTATTTCAGCTTCCAGGTCCTTAAAGATATTGGCGATGTTAAGATGTAGTATTATACTCCGTCTTCTTATTGGCAAAAGGCACAATATATACAGATCTAAGAATTTATAGTTAGTCCAATTAATGCTTTGAACAGTCTAATAGTCAAAATTACTTAACGAATACAGGAAGGCCTCATTAAAAATAAAGTTAAAATTGCCATAAAAATATTTCCTTATTCTCTAGTGTTGTGCTTACTCCTCCAGTGTTCCTTTGGGTCTTAAGATTGACACTTTGGTATTTCTCAAAAGGAATGGGGGAGTATTACAATGAGTCAGCACAAGGAGGAGTGTGATATTCATGGGAGGGGCACGTCTCTCTCCTCAGTCTGGTGTCTGCTTGGATTTAATTTTATATGTCTTCTTAACACTATCAGCTTATTGTGATTAAATGACTGATTTGTATCATCTGTGTCTGCACTCTTCCCCATGACTTGTCTTAGAGCTATAGGCAGTTTAGTCCACAATGAATAACCATTTGTTATTACTGTAAACTAGAGCTAAACTAAACCAAAACTACTCAAGAGTCCTTCACAGCTGGAGGTACGCATTGCTCTCACAGCTAAAACAGGTTAAAATCTACTTAGGCCCAGACAAACCCAGGGAATTGCTGAGACCCTGAGCTGTCATGTCAATACAAACCTTGTTGCTTTTTACTAATAATGGCAAAATCAGTTTTACTGGGCTATAAAGTCCCTTTGGATTGTCTATGAATTGCAGAGTTCAGCAAGGATTTGCAAACCCTGCTATGACTGCAGAGTCATGACTGGGCAGCAGATCTTGGAAGCGTTCAGACTTTCCTATCTTCTCTTGACTCAGGATAATCTACATAGGTCTGATTCACCTGTGTTTCTTCATTGCCACCAGGAGACCAGCTAGCAAAAGGTGTTTGATTTTCATCACCAATATAATTTGCACAATGAGCAGGAATACTGTGATTATTAAAATGAGAGGTATAGGTTGTAGAGCTAAGTTTAAAATTCCTGTAGCTGTAGGAGACAATAGTGTAACCTATAAGGGTATAGGATAATTAAGATCACACGCTTGAATCTAAGATACATCTCTCTCTCATACACACATACACAAAAAGACCCTATCAGGCAGATTTTACACATGAGGCAATTTGCAGCAATTTCTGGAATTGGGTCTGTACACAAACACAACTATGTCCCATATGTATGATTAGAGATTGATTAGAAACAGAAGGAGAAATGTCGTAGTCACCTCTGGTTAACTTTTGAGCTAAGCAATCATCTGAAGACTGGAAACTAATATCTTTGCATATCTGTTGCATATTTCAATGCTATTTGCTGGCATTCTTCTAAAAGGACTCACTGGAATATTCCATTTTCTTTGACAGTCTGTGTTCACAGATGTGCATTTTTAATATCAGAAACACTTGTTACACATTTCCAGAATTATCTGTCAGCTTCTTGGTAACAAAAAGAACTTTTCCATCTACTTGATACATGACTACATATCTTACATATATGCAATGTTTCCAGCATGTGCTGAAGTTAAGATGTTCTAAAATACCTCCAATACAATAGTACATAAATGGTGCATTTATTTAAAAAATATGATTTTCTGTGGCAACAAAAATTTATACCTTGTTGATCCATCTTTGCTTCTATGTTTTATAAGCACTGAAAGTTTCAACCATACTTGTAAACGTATGTATATTTTAATGTTACAAGTAAAGACATTCATATCTTGGTGATCTGTTAAGAGTGGTCACTCTCAATGAAAGGATGTACAGTCCTCCTCATCTGGAGGAACCTCACCTTGAGAGTGCCACAACCTCCCAGGACCCCTCCTCCAATATTTCCCCACCCTCCTGGTAAAGAATTTTTCCTAATCCCTGGTCAGAATTTCCAATGCTCTGACTTCTGCCAGTTGCCGCTGTCCTGCTTTTGTGCACCTCTGAGAAAAACCCGACTCTGTCTTCTGTGTAGCTTCTTACGAGTATTTCTAGACAGCAATAAATCCCCCCACCTCTTGGCCTTTCCAAGGCTGAAGAATCACAGTTCCCTCAGCCTCTCCTCACATGCTACCTGCTCCAGCCTCCACTGGATGCACGCCACGAGGTTAATGTCTTTCTTGTACTGTAGGAGATACTTTAATTAAGTTCATACTTTTCATTTATAACATCTATTTTTGTCCATATGCTTACTGATAGTGTAACACTTGTAACTTGCTCTACATCTGTATCTTCTTGGTTTTTATCCTGTTCAGTTTAGTTGGATGTGTTCCTACTTCAGCTTTCAATTTCCCTCCTCTGAAGTCCAAATTTCTCCTTGCACTGCCAGTTCTTCAGTTACCTTTCTTGCCACTAAGCAGACAGTCCATATTTCAGCACATTATAGTCTTTTCAGGAGAAAAATTTAGATTTTTTTTTCTTTTAATTTTGCAAAATTTTGTTCTGCTTCCTGGATAGTCTGCGAGAAGCTGGAACCCGAGGGTATGGTCCCCTCTGAAGAGCTGAGTAACACAGTGGCCTTGGACCAACAAAGTTTATTAAGGAGAATACTTATAAAGAAGATCCGAGATTTGAAAATTAGGAAGCTCTTCTGAGTTTGCCCCTGCAAAATTTCTGACAGCATTTGGCTCTGCGATATCCTGGTATTGAGTGCTCCTGAGTTTCCTCTGCAGTCCATGAGAACAAAGGATACTCAGGACTTAGCAGAAAGTATTCTCCTTTTTGAAGGATCAGACTCTTGAAGGACCCCCTGCTGTTAGGAATAGGACCTCTTCAGGTACTTAAAATTATGTAATTAGCATTATAAACGTTAGAAAGAACACAGTTGACAAATCATTCTAGCAAAGGTAATGGAGCTGTAATTGCAGGTGTCACAGAATTTGGTACAAAAGATGGTGTTTCCAAAATTTATTTTTTAAGTGTTTTAAAAGGCTGTAGAAAGAAGGGAAGCAAGCAAGCTATCAGGCCATGGGTTTTTCCCCCCCCAGTGTTTTTTGTGGACTAAGAATAGAGGGAACACGTAGCAAGCATCTTGCTATTGAATTTGCCCATGACAAATAGTGCAGCTGCATGTAGTGTGCAAGAACATCTGTAGAATCATGACACATGGAGAATCCCCCACACTAAGAGCGTGACACTATACTGAAAACAATTCAGTTGTAAAAGCAACGTAAATCCTTTTTATATAGTCTTTCTCCACCTTCTCATCCCCTTTCTCTTTTGAATTATGTTAACTAAAGGATTCTGTCACTCCTTCATGGCATCAGTAAAAATCACAACATGAAGGTGACTAAGCATTTCAGGATTGTCCCCTTTTTTTCATTAACAGATAGAATGCAAGTATGCCTTTTCTGAAGAAACAGAAAGTTTAAGAAAGAATACCCAGCAGCAGAAATGCACTAGACACCAGAGCTTACGCCAAGTGGAACTTGATACAGCTTGCAGATGCAATTTAACTCTTCAGAAATCAAGGGGTGATTTTCTGTGTCTCTGTACCTTGTGCGGTTGTTCAGTTCAAAGTGAGCAGGAGGATGGCCACCAGTCTTTACTTCACCCATGTAAATGACAGCGCAAAGTAGAGTGATACGGAAAAATATGTCTAACGTATAGATTTCTAAAGTAAGGGTAATCTCTTTGCCTGGGACATTATGAGTTCCCACAGCTTACCGTTCAAATGCAGCTATTGTGGAGTTAGGTAAAAGTTCCCTTAAGCTCCACACGGTCACAAAGGACTGTGCCGTTTTCAAAATCCTTGAAGGCTTTTATTTTCCCCAAAATGAGTTTAACAAAATGTTTGCTTCCTTCTTCTAAATATTCTACTGTTTGCTCTCTGAAATAGTTTCTTTGCAATCTTTAGATCTATTAAAGGAAGACATTTTATAATGGCAATGCAAACACTGATTTTTGTGAAGTCTGAGGTTGTCTAAAGACTGTGTGATGAGAATACCATGACAAGGCAAACACATGCATGCTATTAATGCCTGGATCATCCTTAACTAATTTCTCTGGAAACATCTTACTTTCAGTCATTAGGACAGCTCAGGCATGATAACTACATGAAGCTCCAAGAACATTTCCACATCCTTTATGCAGACTGCAGGGCAAGCCCGAAGCTGAAAGACTTGGGTCATAATTTTCAACTCTATGCCCATTAAATTCCTGCAACCTAACTACAAAAACACAACCCTTGTGAGAGATTTCCTTAATGATTTTATTGATAGCATACATTTTGAGTTTACTGACTTGCTGATACTCTTTTGTCAAATCCTTTGAACTCTTCATTTGCCATCTGAATAAAACCTTGTTTTCCTATTTCAGAGAGACATACTGTGTGTCAATGAGAAGGTTTTTAAAACACGCTGATGATGGAAAAGAGATGCAAGTACAACTGATATCACTTGACAACATTTCCTTACTATTAAGGGTATATTTATCTCTTAATTAAATTAGATATGATTCCTTGTTTAATAATGCAATGATTTTTAGCATCCACTTCCGGGTTTGCATGTTCAGTAACTGCTTGCACAAGATACATAATCATGGGCATCACCATAGCAGAAAGAAATATCATAGGCCCTGCAAAGCAGTTATGGAGTTTGAAAATGCTTTTATTAACTTTCCAGTGTCCCCAACTTTCACACGGAGAAGCGCACAGCCAGTGGCCAGATGTTCCTGCAGTCAGCTGTGGCCACTCCAAGCTAGAAATGAGCAATGCATCCTGCTCACGGATCCTTTCATTGCTGGTGGCCTTTTAGCTCGCCTCTTGGGTCCAACAGACGCAAACAGCTCCACGTAGTCATAGGCTCCAGTTAATGATGTAAATAGCGATACAATTTTCAACAAGTTAGCACCACAAGGAATTGTGGAAAAGTGTACCAGAGAAAGCTACATTTATATGGTATGTAAAATGGAACATTAAAATTCCCCTCTTGCAGCTTTTACTTTAAATAAATTAGAGTTTTATGGTGATTTTAGAAGTTTTACTTTATTTCTCTTGTGATGGAGACACAGTGATTCTTGGAGAGCAGACACATATACATGGATACATTCACCATGGATAAGTGGTTTGAAAAATACAGATTATGAAATAAACACAATTCTGAAAAATAAACATATTTGTTTTAGTCCCAAAGGACCCAAATGCAGTATCAAAATGATTATTATTGTAGCTGTTCTAATTCTTTTAGTTGTTTGTCTTAATTTCTATTTCTGCTGCTGTGAGACTTGTTTACAGCTTCTCAGCCAGAAGAATATCCAGAAGGAGGTTACTGTCAGCAGCCAAAAAAAGTATCTGTAATTCATCCTAAAGCAGTGTCAACCTAATTTTAAAGTAATTTTGCTGCTTTATGAGTTCAGGCTGAGGTGGTAAGTTTGCAAATCCATAAATCAAACCATATTAATAAAGGAAATACATATCTCTTTTTTCAAATATTCCATTTTCCTAAAACTTCATTGTAAGCATAGATTTTAATAATTAAGTCTTCAATTACTAGAAAGAGGAGAAAGAAATCAAATTGTGAACTGTATTCTGTACATCGTAGGAAGGTTTAAAATAGAAAAGCCAGCTAACTCTTGCCTAGTCAACCCTAATAAATGCACACTGAACATCCAGATTTATGACTGACAGTTTCCTACAGTTCTGCCTGGGAGGAGCCGTATACAGGCCGTGTCAGCCTCCTTCACTGAAGAAAAATTGTGGGCTGCCAATCCCCAGCTGGTGGAGGTAGCTGTTGAGCAGAAATACCTGTGTGGTGCCCCAAGTGACAGGTGTGACGGGTGTGAGAGCAACGGGACACTCATGAAATGTCCTCAGGCTGGGCTTTCCGCGTGTTTCCACACTGACCTCGTGCATCCCGAGTAACAGTGAAGCTGATTCAAGTTCTTTAGGTCTAGAAGTCCCATTTAGAGAGCAGATTTGGTAGCTTTCTGTGGAGACTCAGTGAAAAATCTGGTGAAACCTCTGCCCCTGAGTGCAAGAACCAAGTGCCTGGCGGTCAGCATGAGCACGGTCCCAGTTCTGCTCTTCTGCAGTGGGGAAAAACATGCAGAATTCATTGTCCCAGGACATAGCTTATTGCCACAGAAAGAGGGAAACCTCAGCATGCATTCAGACTCAGAACCACAACTAACGTTTCCCGAATAGCAGCCACTCTCAGTCTCTCAACACACTATGAAAATCCTCCTTGAATCAAACGGTCCCGGGGGAGCAAGAAATTAGAGAAGCCCTTCCGCCCTGGGCTGGTGCATACCACTAGATCAATACTCAGCATAAAGAGCTTTCTGCTTCTCAGTGCGGTACGGGGGTGGCAGTCGGGGAGGACGCTCCTCGTAACCAGCAAAACCAACAGGCAACATGTAAGGTAACATGAGAAAATGAAGGCAGCAATAAAGAAGAGGTGGAAGGTACGGTACTGAGTGGGGCACTGTGATGGCTGAATTCGAAAGCGTTTTGCTTCTCAGCTTGAACTTTTTAATTAACAGATTTCACAGTAATTTTGACTAAGCTTAAAGAGTGATAATTTCAGCGCTCTGGCTCACTAAATACTTTCTTGCCGTCTAGCTAAGCAGCAAAGATCAGAGACGAAGGAATTCAGTGCCGCTGCATTAACGGCACTTTCTCTCCAGCCTGCACTGGAGGTAAGTGCTGTCCTGCGGCACCCTTCTTGGGGTCAAGTGATTGAGAGAGCTTAGACAGCCTAACCTAACAGGGGCTGAGCGTCCCTGGATACTCCCACACAAGCCTGAGTAGCAGAGGCTGTGAGGAAATATTTTCTGTCATTTGCTGGAGGGGCAGGAGACGGAAGGGAGGACGCCCAGTAGCTGTAGGAGGGGCAGTAGGTACAGCTAAACTAGAAGGAGGGGAAGGGCTCGGGAATATAATGAGGAGGTGGGGGAAATGACACTGGAATAAAAGGGTGAGTGAGTATATGAGATAGATACCCACTCATCCTGGCCTTCCTCTGTTCAAAGCACTCCCTCAAAGGGTGGGTACAAGACTTGAAGAGAGGGGATAGATGTCAAAATATTTCCATAAGGAATACAGTGCAATAAATCAGAGAAAAAGGGCAGAATGGAGGCAAGGAGCAAATGGTAGGAGAATTATTTTTATTCTAAGTGAATGATTATGTCTCCTGGGTGATTACACATCAGGATGGTGGTGTGTTGGGGAGAACTATTCAGCTAGATAGAAAGGAGTGCTCAAATTGCAATCATTGAACTACAGTGCGTGCAAGGGTGTAAATAAGATAAGAATGGGTCAAATAGACAAGTAAAAATCCAGCTAGAGCCAATGTGTCCGGGGCACTGCAATCCTCAGGAGTTAAGATAACTATCGTACAGGTGTAGGAAGACAGAAGATACTTTGGATACTTGCAGAACATACTCAGAGAGATGGTGGGGAAAATAATGGACGATCAAAAAATACTTTGAACATAAATAAATTGCAAGTACTGGGTCAAATAGAAGATTGATCATTTCTTCCAAGTTGTCTACCAAAATTTCAGCAAGAAATACCTGCTGTATAACATGCACCTATAAAAATCATACCCGTATAGGGCTGGCGAAAGACAAGGGGTACAATGCCAGTGTACTGTATCCCATTCAGTATACTTCCATGAGCTTAAAGTAGGAAAATGCTTTAGGTGACTTGTTATGGTTCCTGAGGCATTAAAAAACACTTTGTGCAACATCAGGCGTTCAGGAAAAATAGTTGCTGTGTTTCCTTGATAGCTCAGCAGATGTTTTTACTCTCACTAGTACCTGAGCCAACTAGCTCTTTCCTTTTTTGACTCAAATAGATAACTTTTAAATCTGAACTGGGTTTAACTTTTATTAATTTGATCCCTGGAGCTGAGGGTTGATCAATGTATGCCAACGACAACTACACATGTAAGACATGGGGCTTTTTGTGTGGCCATGGTATTGCTAGGCTCTCCTGTCACTTTTCTATTTAGCAATTGTATCATCCATGTGCACAGTGACTGGATCAAGACCTTTTGTTCCTGGAGTGGGGACCTGGAATAATAAAGGTTAAGTTTTAAATTCCTAGTTACAGAAGCTGGTATGTCTCAGCATTCACTCACTTGTTTTCTGTAAGAATAAGCAACATCAGTATGAAAACCGCATCATTTCTCCTCACTTCACTTTAAAGGCAGGAAAAAAACAAATAAGAATTCCTGCACTGAATCCAACAGTCCTTGTTTTTCATCCAAGAGGTTACTGGGAGCTTAGTGCTGGGCAATTTCTGAACTCATCTTTGCTCCATGTGGAACAAGGTCAGCAATTACTATGGGAACCTTTGCCAGTTATGCTTTCAGATGTTTAAAATTACAGTTATATTGCTTTATTTACATGCTTGTATTTTATTTCCAGGTGTTTCTTGAGAACACAGAAAGTTATGTCACAGCACCTTTTTCCATGGACTAAGGGATACTGTTCTAACACCCCTCGCTTCTGCTGCTCAGGTACCCCTTTGGTACTGGGGAGAGTCAGTCACACAGTGCAGATCAGATGACGTGCAGCCTGTTATATCCACTGATATACAGGAATACAGCAAGCAAAAGAGAATACCGAAGCTTTAGTGGTTGGTGTCCCTGACAGACAGTGTAGGAAGCCGGAACAAACTGCAAAATCTCCGACTTATTTTCCGTAGCAGCCTGGCATTCAGAGGGACCCAGGACGCAGAGGCAGGACATGCCACACCACTACACGCCGTCCCCCCCTTCCCCAGGCTGGCTTTCTGGGCAAAGTTAATGATTCGTAAGATTCTGCACCGATTTCACTGCTAGCTTCTGCATTTGCATAAGTAAAAGCTTATGCAGCTTCTGTAGGGAGATTCTTAGTGAAATTGCAGTACAAAACATTGATATTATGTAATTATAGTAGTTCATCGTAACTTAAATGAAATTGTTACTTTAAACTTGCTCTAAGTGGCTCACAATGGAACTTTTGTATGACACACCTACAAAACAAATGAGTTAATCACAATATGTGTCATTTTTAATTTTTCTCTTTCATTTTTCTTTCAGTCATTTTCTCTTTGTAATTAGCGTGAAGACTATCCTTCAGTCAAAACTAGCCACCTGGAAAGTTTCAGCTTGTAATATGCAGCTTTTTTTGTGAATTATGAATGTGCAAAAAAAGAGACCTTTCTCCCCACACCCCCTTCCTTGCATAATTCAAATATGAATGAATGAATTTTATTCAGGCTTGCCAAAAAAAAAATAATCATATTTCAGCTGATAACAAGCATGAAAAATTTCAGACGAAAGAGATTTTTTTTTTTTTAAAAAAAGAATATTATGAGCACGAGAGAACAGCAGGTTAAGACGGAAGTCTCAGTGCAGCCTTAACTATAACAATTGCTCGCAAGCAAATACTGTACCCAAGCACTAAATCTTGCTTTGTGCTGCCCTGGTGCACAGTAGTGGGGAGAGAATAGAATAATAAAAGCCGGTCCCCTTATGCAAACAGCAGGGCACAGCACTCAACAGAATACAAGAAGAAGGTGAGCCTGCCTACTGTTCTGGCTTGCTAACCATATTCCCAAGGTCTGTGGGTTAGTTGTCACCTCTAGCTCCAGTCAGCTAGCAAATGTACTTCAAACACTAGCAAGGGGCACATTTTGGTCCTTTCCAGAAGAACATTTTACCAATTCATTGCCTCCAAATATACTGTTCTATTAAATAAAGTATTTGAAGGAAGTTCATATAAGCAGCATGGTGATTTAACAGGTCAAAAAGGGAACAGAAGAGCTGTTAGATTTTTTCTGATTAATCATGTATTTTAAAAAATATAGAGCTGTGAAGAAGGTATTACATGCAAGCCCTCACTTACCTTATTGTTTTTCAAGCAAAGCAGGCAGAGATTTTGGCTCATGCCGTACCACTTTGAAAATGAACTGTCACAGGAATGAAAGACTGTGATCTGGAACACATTTCTGCATCACATTTTCTCCTGTTCCTGACACTGCCCTGCTCTTGTTCTCTACCTAGAAAACAGGATTAAAGAAACATTCGTTTACTAGCTGTTTATCAAAAAACTGCCCACTACTGTGGCTAAACACTTCAGTATTAGCTTATGGATTCACATTGATTAGAGAATCAACAGAAAGGATTTGCGGGTGGCAAGCATGGACATAAAAAATCCCCTTCTATTCTGACATGAGTTGACTGTTGCAAGTTGAGTTTGGCAGTAAGTGACCAAAATTGAGTTGTCAGCATCCTCTTGCATAGTGGAAGAAGTTGTTGCTTTCTTGTGCAGATGCAAGAGTTTCTGTGGGAAAACAGAACATAATCACGGTTCTGAATGTCTCTGTGGATTGGTAATGTCCCTAATACATAGATCACTTGTGCAAATTCAGTCCCAGCTGGATGGGAAATTATTGAAAATGGTTGTTGTTTGATTGATATAAAATGAGTTGTCAGCTTGATTCAATGCCTCCAGGGCAGATGTCCACAGCATAATTGGCACCTGTCAGAAGCAAAGAATTCCTTGGTACAGAGTAACAACTACTCATGCAACCACCCAAAATAGTCCTTGCGTGCCAGGGCTCAGAGAAGAAGGCAGGAAAAAATGGTTTCTACTTTTGGGCAGGATCTTTTATGCCATAAAGTCAGTAAGAGATTTGACATGACACTTGGTGCAAGCTTTTCCCTGGGATCCTGGCTAGATGCAATCAGCTCTCCTGCTGTTTGGTCAATGCTTTGCCTAAGAATTAGAAGAAAACACACGTTTGGTTATTTGTTCTTATTGTCATGGTAAAGGTATATTTATAAAGAATGGTTAATAAAGAAACTTTTACATATTTGCTCATTATAAGAAATGTTGTGAACAATTTTATTTTCCCGTTTCTTGAGGAATTCTCCGCACAGCAATAACTCAACCATACAACTAGGGAAATAAGAGAGTGCCTTCTCAGCCAAAAAAAAAAAAAAGGCAAAGAAACAGCTGGGACTGACAGTACAGCAGTGTCAGTATTACACTGTTTGCTAATAGTAAACAGTGACCTATTGTTTACCGCAGACTGGATTAAAATGAATTTTTTTTCCTATAAGTCACCAAATAGCTGTCATATGGTTATTACTGCCTTTGACCGAGTGTGGTACAGCTAACAACAGGAATGAATTCAATTTCCCATCACCAATCTGTCGAGCTGGCCACCTTCTTCACGGAGCCGGTGCTTTGGGAGGTACCAGCTGAAGGGCTTTCCATTAAAATTCATTTTACTGTCTTCATCTAGCACATGGCTCAACTTTCCTTCTTTGCTTTCATCTCTGTTTCCTCCTTTAGATTATTTTTCATTATGCCTCCCCCCCCAACATACACACACTTTGCCTTTCATCTCTATATGTATGCTATTCCAGCACTTGTTAGCCCCAGCAGGAGGGACATGCTAGAACCAAACAATATGATACGTTAGGTGGAAGAAAATATTATTATCAGACGCCTTAGAACAATCATTTATTGTCACACTTTGAAGAGGTCTGCTATGTTATTTATTTTATTATTCTGTATTAGGTACATGGTTTAATTTTACAGGCATTATTAATCACCAAAATATATTACACTTTCAACCAGGATGTTAACATTTTAAATGCATTCATCTTGCTTCTTGAAACAGAAACAATGGGCCTTCTGCACTGCCCTCCCTCCCCTCTAGTCAATAAAGCCTTTCTATTGATTCAGGAAATAACTCTAAGCACTGTTTTATATTTTAAGTTCCACTAGCCACACTCAGCCATATAATTTTGCTTAATAACAAATGGATCTTCTATTTTTGCCGGTTACTACATGTTTGGTTATCAAACTCAGCTTGAAAGTACTGGGTAGAAGAGCACAAAACCTATAATGGCAGTGAGGCACCACAAGAGATTTCCTAAATGAATGTTACAATAAAATAAAGTATCTGTAAAAAGTGTGTGCGTGTGTATAAAAAGCAGCCTCATCAGTAGATGAATGATAAATGAAAAATCCATCAGTGAGTATGGATTCCCTTGAGCCAGCCTGGATCAACAGACAATATGGATTTTTGATAATTCATGGCTTTGCCATTATTTATTCTCTCCTGAAATACCCATTGCAAATCTCAGAGAGATAATTAGAGAATTATCATATTGCTTAACTAAGTAGTGCAAATTGTATTATATTCTATGTATCCCAACCCAGGGCAGTATCATTAGCGTTGTTTAATTGTTACAAATATAGTCATCGCATTTTAATAAATTGCCTTCATTGTCAATACCTACAATCGACTATTTCTCTTCTCTTAATGTTCGTGGATATGTTAGTTACCAGGTAATCTTACAGCTAATATATACCACAATGAGGCAAAATGTAAGAAAATGCAAAGGTCAAAAACATGTTTCTATTATGAAAAAAATGAATGATAATGACATAATTTTTTCAGCTCATCAGGTTCTTTGCTAAGTGCCTCTGTTATTGCCAGATCAGTAGTGTATAACAAAGAAGTGCTTTCTGTAGGCTGCTTCATTAGCCTGCCCTGTAGGACCTCACCTCAGACCTTTCACTAATCTGTTGGCCAGCTCAATAGCCTTGTTAGTTCTATTCACTTCTTCCTGGCAGCGGATTTTCTCAGCTGTAGCTCTCTCAAAGGCAGTGGTTAAGGCAGCCAGGATTGTGTCTAGTTCCTTCAAATAAAAACAGTAAGAAACAACTTTGGACATTGTAAGACCACATAAAAATATTTCTGCTGTCCCATTTTATATTTCTGAAAGTTAAATTGCACAGTGCAAGAAAGGTGTAAACATTAACCACGCTCCGAATTTTGTCTCGGTCACGCTCCGAAGGTGGATTCGGGAAAACCCAGGGAAAAATGTGGCGGATCTTCTAATGTCCCTCAACTTGTTCTGAACAGCCTTGAAAATAAATTACAAACTTGATCTGATATCGGTAAAAAAGGAATGTCACCTTCTCCCAGAAGATTCTGAAATGAAGGGAAATATATTTCTTATTACAGCTGTATATCCTCTATAGGAGATCAAAAACTTGCAAAGATGGCTGTTTGGAAACTAAGGAGATCAGAAAGGTTTAAAGATGATAGACAAAATACTTGCAAATGCACAAGTCAGTGTCCTTCACTGACTTTCAGTTAGACTACGCTTCCCAGTGCACAAACTGTTTCTGAAAATATGGCCTGAAATCCCCAGCCAGCTTGGATTCGGGAGCAAGCAGCTCAGTGCCTGGTCCATCAAAGCGTTTAAGCACACAAACAGTCCCACTGGGTCAAAGCCTCAGTTATTCCCAGAGGGAGGAGTGGAAGATAATTCAGCATGGATGACTGAGCACAAGGACAAGGCAAGAATGACATGCGACTCAGGAGAGTTGCAGGCAAAGCACCCAAACGACTCTGCGTGCAGAAGATGAACTGGCTGGGGAGCTGATAAATGAAAGACCAGAAAGGTGCTGCAAGACCCCAGCGCAGTGAGGCGCTCGAGAAGAGGTGTCCTTGGGTGCGTGGGGACAGAGCAGGCGGCTGGAGCCCAGGGCTGTCCGGGCAGCCAGCGAAACACAGGAGAAAGAGGCACGATTCCTCCAGCAGCAAAGTCAGCTCGGAAAATAGGTGTCCATGCAGCTCCACCGAACTCAGCGGTGTTCCCCCAGGGAAAGTCAGAGCTGAGCATGGCTCTTGGGAGAGCGCTGTTTTTTATCCCAGCTATGCTGCTGACGAGCTCTGTGCACTTTGGGGATGACTGGGGGGACATCTCTTGGAATCTCCACAGAGTAATACAGAATGAGCGCCTCAAAGCGCCCTATTGCTTCCCGCCTCGAGGAGAGCATGAGGCAGTACCTCTGTGCACTGTAGGACATAAAAAGGAACTGGGTGATGGGACAGACAGATATTTCATTGGGACGGTTTGGAAAAATTGAGTAAATTACAGAACACACCGAAGACACCCTGTAAAGAAGGGCGCAGTAGGAATTTTGCAGCACCCACCTAGCCCGTGGGGATTCAGGAGCGCGCAGAGCCCGGGAGCTGGGGCACACTGCCTCCTGCCTTCGGGTGTCCCTGTGCAAGGCGAGAGCAGGCAGTGCCTGGGTTAGAAACGTGCCCTGTCAGCAAGGCTGAGTGAGGCACACCCACCAAATCCCAGCTCTCCGTCCTGCACAGGGAAGATCCAGGCATGGATGATTGAGGGATTGGAGCATCTCCCTTATGAAGAAATGCTGAGAGAGCTGGGACTCTTTAGCCTGGAGAAAAGAAGGCTGAGGGGAGACCTTATTACTACTTACAAATATCTAAAGGGTGGGTTGAAGGAGGATGGAGCCACACTCTTCTCGGTGGTTCCCAGTGACAGGACGAGGGGCAATGGGCACAAGTTGGAACATAGGAAGTTCCGTTCCAACACACGGAAAAACTTCTTTACGGTTAGGGTGACAGAGCAGTGGCACAGGCTGCCCAGGGAGGGTGTGGAGTCCCCTTCTCTGGAGATTTTCAAAACCCGCCTGAATGCAGTCCTGAGGAATGTGCTCTGGGTAATCCTGCTTTAGCAGGGGAGTTGGACTAGATGATCTCGAGAGGTCCCTTCCAACTCTGAAAATTCTGTGATTCTGTGACTGGGAACTCACCATGCACAAAGACAGGCATCCATTATGGCCCCAAGGCGTGTCACGTGGCTGCAGAGTCTAGTGATGTGGCCCGGTCATTTACCTGAAACTGTTAAAAATGTTAGTGAGTGATAAATTATACTGGCAAACACCTTTGCTTTATACAAAAAAATCATACTGGAAATACCTCAGACAGAGAAGGGTATTATAAATAACTGTATTTTAGAGGCCTCTAAAATGACCAAAAAAAAGCTTTTTAAATACATCTAGTGGTCCTGACTTTAAAGTTCAGGTCCTTGGGCCAAGCAGGATTCCAGCGTTCCCGAGGATTTCTGCCTCCCACTGCAGTGCACTCCTACCAAGCTTGTTGCTTGATATGTATATACATTGACTATACACAAATGACGGCTGACAAATGGGTAGCAATAGGTCTGCAAGTGAGATCAAGGACCAGCACTTAAGCACTGAACCTAAGGGGACGGAGACAGAAAAAGGCGGAAAAGCTACCTGCTGTGCTGAGCGTGGATGCTGCGGCTCTCATGGCAGGGAGCAGAACTTGCTTGAAGCTGTTTTTAGCAGGTCGCTCAGGAACCAGGAATGATTTTTGACTGCAGTTTTGGCTCTACTGAGCCAGGCTGAAAGACATTGTGTGCTACCCTGCCCTCAGACCATTCAGTGTTCAGCAAATCTTCTTGTAAAAGAATAAAATAAAAAGGAGGTAACTGAAGCAAAAATATAAGTGGGCAACAGAGACATAAAAGATATATATATACACATATGGTTAAACAGTGGAAGAACAATTCCAGTTCATGCAGGTCAACCCCAGGACTTGTGGAAGGTGCCAGAGGCAGTGAAAGTGGTGGCGTGTGGATGGACAGGAGCCACACGGGGAACTGGAAGTTGCCAGCTCCTCCACAAATTTTTTTCAAGGTTTGATCATATGAAACATTGCGTGCCAGGAAAGGTACGCAGCTCACTGTTGGGTACCACTTCTTCCCTCTCATCTTTTTCTCCCTCATTTGCAATATGAGCACCCCTTCTCAGTACCCTGGCTCAGCTGGCAAGTTATCTGCGATGGGGAACAGATTTGAGCAAGGACAGAGATGCCAAACTGCACGTGAAGAGCAGAGCAGCACAGCACTATTCCCTATTCAAATGGAAGCCCAGAACAATCAGGCCCTTAATGTGTTACAATTCATTTGACTATCCACATTTTTGACTTTCTGTAAATAATGTGCTAAATGGATAAAAGAAGATACCATTTTTCCTTCTTTCCCCTGAGTTACTGATAACAAGACAAGTTCCTTCCCTTACAGTTTGTGCATATAAATGTGATTAATGTAAAAAAAAAAAAAAATTAAAGTGCCAAAATCTCTTTCTCTCTCTCTCTTTTTTTAAAGCATTGCCCTTTTCAAAACAAGGGGAAATTCAGTATAGTTTCAGTGCCACAGTGATCAAACAGTGTCACATCACTATGGCAATTGCTGCCCAGGCCAGGAATACAGATCAGCTTTAATTGTGCAACGCCTTATTGCTGGTGCATGTCAATCAGAACCTATGAATTGAGAAAAATTTGCTCTGTTCATTCTGTTAAATGATGTATCCAATTAAACCTGTTAGAATTCATGATCTTCAGTCAAGGTTAAATGAAAGTAGTTACTCCTGTCAGCTAGGTGATTAAATGCTGCCTACATCAGGCACATTTATGTGCAAAATTAAAATTTTGGTATAAAGCATGAATCTTTATGCATGCCAGTTAATTATCTTGCGGTTCCTCCATTTATTAAATGCCCACTGCATTTCTTCTTAATCATCAGCTTCCTTTCAAAACTTATTTCATACTCTACATTATACCAAATTTCAATGTTTAAAATGAAATGCTTTCTCAATGAAAACTTCCTCTTTTCAAGGGTTTGGCTGTTGCTATGTTACTAAAGATGGCCATTAACAGTTTTTTGAGTCATTATGCAGAAGGTCTATTTGTGTTGTTTTGTTCGATTCTGAGAGCGCGTGATAGGAATCCCTCGAGTTGCCGCCGTCGGGCAGTTCCTCCTTCCCAGAACTACCGGAGTTCCGCTGCGCATCAGCCAACTTCACCGCACGACAAAGCGGCGGTAAAACTCACCGCGGCTCTGCCGCTTCTGCTTCCTTGCAGAAGAATGGAAGGAGGATGGGGCAGCGCAGCTCCACAGGGCGCCTGCACCCGCAGCTGCCGGGCCCCCGCTCCAGGGGCCAGGCTGGACCCGCAGGTAGGGCGGGCGCCACGGCCACCAGGCAGGGCACGGCTGATGCCCTATGCTGTGGGCTCCGAGGGTTGGCCCCCTGTCCTCCTGCCAGCCTTCGCTGCTGGGTCTGTGTTCCCTTTGGTTTGGCAATAAATGCCGTGCGGCCTGTTTGCCCTAGGCAGCTACCACACTGCAGTACCATATTTTAATTAGAAGAAAAATTATGTGTTGCATGCTTGAATTAAATTAAATTGCATATTTATATTTATAAGACACAGTATTGGCAGGATTTAAATGCTATATGAGTTGAAGAACCAGAATACAGGTGTATTATAGTGATTTGTAGCTGAAACATTTGCTAGAAATATATACAAAGCAGAGCAGTACCAAATGCTAATTTAATACCCTAAGACAACGCTACGTGCTCTTACAAGCACAATTTCTCGTATTCCATGTGAACATTTATCCCCTTTCATCATGAAAAGGTATTAAGAACCTTTGTTACAAACAAGCAACATAAAAAATATGTCATACCACTTCACAACTACTAATGAATAATATCATTTAAACCAGACTGGGAAATAAACTAGTATAACACATTCTACTAAACTAGTACTATAAATATGCACAAGGTTGTTATTAAAGATAAATGCACACAGTAATTTTCTACTTGTAGGTTTTACAGGTATAATTTCAAATCATACAATATTTTTTAAAACACATCACAGGGATGGAAACCAACAGAAAGACTGACTGGCAGCGGTTCCTTGTGATCAATATGTGATGTCTCCATCTATCTCTGAGGGCCCACATAAATTATATCGTGGTCGTGTGAACCTTCAAGACAGGCGATGTGATTAACTTGTTCAGGGTCACAACGGGGAGCGTCTGATCATGAGGATTTTCCACCTGTGGCATCGCCACACAGCGGCCGCATTTGCAGAGGTGCCACCAGGCGCCCGCGGGTGCCCCTGTGCCCTGCCAGCGTGGGCAGGAGGGCTGCGGGCAGGTCCACCTCAGCTTTGCGTTTTTGAGGGGCCACTCTTTTCCTCCTTACCCTGTGTGCCTTTCACTGCGTCCAAAGTTGAGGGACCTGTTTGGAGCTGCGTTTCGCGGCACGCTGTGCCGAGCCTGTGAGCCTCCCTGGGAAATCGCGGCGCAGCAAGCAGCGGTGGATGCTCCTGCCTTCCCTTCCCAGCCAGCAGCAGCCTCCGCGCCAGGCCCCCGGGAAGCAGCCGCAGACAAAAGACTCCCCCTCTCCTGCTCCCCTATCAGCTACAAATAATGGACTTCTCTTTCCTGGCAGCTGCAGAGAAAAACACAGATATTTTTTTTTTCCTTTTTTTTTGTTCAGCAAATATAAGCGGTAAGTTAAAGCCCAATATCTTTAGATACCTCAACAAAAGAGGAAAAAAGGGAATCGTCACACTCACAGAGAATAATTCCTCCGGGGTGCTGGCAGGAGCTGGCGATGCGCCAGGGAAGGTAGTTGGAGCATAAGCCTCTTTGCAGGTTTCTGGGATGTCTATTGCTGAACCCCTTCAACCCACT
>NW_009646928.1:2045483-2170071 GCF_000708025.1 Charadrius vociferus | reverse complement strand
GAACTTTTATTTAATTCCTATTCTTCTTTCTCTACGTGTTCTTACTTTCACTCCAAAGCCAGGTATCATAAGCTGTGAACCCCAGGCCCAATGTGCCTTAATGTCACCCTGTGAAACAATGCTGGCAAGACAATTTATTTCTGCTCAAAACAATTTCCCCATCTTAAAATTGTGATTGTTAGGTTAACATCCCATTGAGATGAGAGGAGGAAAGAGCTACAGTTTCAGGTGTCTAAAATTTTAAGGAAAGCAAGCTCCACTGATTTATCCTTGGCATACTGTTTTATATCCATAAGAGCAAAAACCTTCTTTTTAGTGGCAGATTAAATTGTGCAGAAACTGACTGACACTGATAAGGCAAACACTGCAGTCCGCTTAAACAGGTTGCGAGTTGCACATCAAAGACTGCTTGGCCACAAGAATATAACCGTCTACACACACACTCTATGTTTATTTGATTTCATAAGCAATTTTGTCTTTGATACACATATAAAGCGATATAAAAAAATAAAATTGCCATGGAATAATATTTTTAGTAGATAGATTTACAAAGAATTTGTGTTTCAGATTATAACCATTTTCAGGAAACTTACTTAGAAAGTAACTAAGCATATTTTATCCATTGACTCATATTTTTTTGTTTCGCATTGTCCTCCCGAGACAACCCTCAAAACTATGGAATGGAAGGATTATTTTTTTTACTGAATATTATAAGTGAACAGAACAAGGGTTGTTAATGTTTGTCATTTTCCTTATCTGTACACATGAATATGTTATATGCTCATTTCCATTGCAAATGGAACATCAGAATGATCATTGCAAACTGAAATATACTGTACATTTCATTTCTTTGAAAACACCACTGACAAAAACAGTCAATTGCTAGTATTCTTTGGCTAAAGCTTTGCAACTCAATGAAAATTGAATGAATTAATGGTGTCCATCCAGAATAAAGCAGCCAGCGTACTCTGGAGGGTCATTATTATTTACTGCTGAAACAAAGTCAGCCTGTGGAGCCCTGAACTATGACTGGGCAATTACGCAAGGCATGAGCATGTACTCACCCTGTTTCTTACGCACCTCTCCTCCACCTTCCTCACATTTAATGACACAAAACGAAGGCAGAGAGGAGATGTGGCTTCTTACCATAGCCACATCAGTGAGTAAATACTGAAGAAGGAAAAGACCTATTTGGGATAAAGGACAAGGTTGTCACACAAACAAATGTGTATAAAATGGCTGTGAATATGTTCAGAGTGAGAATTAGGAGGTTTCTATCCATCCAAACAGGGAGGTTCTGGAGTACCATTCCTATAGGAGCTGTGGGGCACAAGAAACCTCCCTAAGGTTAAGGAGAAACTCACTCTGTTTGGGAAAGGGCTCATAGGCTTCAGCTCTCTGTCTACTACTCTGTGTTTATTTTGCAAAGTACAGTAACATCTCATTCTCATTTGGCCCTAGAGACTTCCAAGATGCATTAATTAATTAAAAAACACAGTGAGAGAGAGTGCCTAGCCCAAAGCATTTTTTTCATTATAGAAAACGTAACCAAAGGAAGAGAGAGCTGTAAGAGCAGGGAATAATTCTGAGCTTAGAATGACATTTGAAGATACAGTAAAAAAACTACTCAAGATGGAAGAAGGACTGGTACATTTCCCATAATGATAAGGCTCTGTTGGCCAGAAAACAAAAAATGCGTAGAATAAATATGCAGGAATAAAACCATAGGATGAACACATAACAGGAAAGTTAACCGCACCCTTCTGAACTGTGTGGAAACAACATCCATGTGTGCTTGGTCTTACTGCTAATGGGACACCGGGTCATATCCTGAAAACCCTTACTTATGCAAGTAATCCCACTAAAATCAATGGGAACCCATGACTGTAATGACTGCTTCCTTGTCTCCGCTAGGGATTGCAAGGTCACGTCCATTTTCTGTGCAATATTGGATGAATGCTAGAAAATCAATATCTCTATTGAGACTTCTTCTTTTGGAGTAAAAATAAACCTGGATCATTTTGAGTTCAAATGTTCATTGTTCCTGGGTGTTTTTATAAATTCCTTTTGAAAGCAAAATGGTCAAATCAAAATGGAGTGAAATGCTCACCTTTTTGGTGTGTTTTACAGCTTGTTTTTGTAACTAGCTTTGTAATGCCATAAAGGTTAAAGGCAACTTCATAGTTTCTTTGTATTTATTTTCTATCAGTTAAAATAGACATAAGCTGAAGGTCACTGTTTTACAATATTTTTGTTTTAGCACTTCCCTCTATTCAAATGACTCGGGGCTGAGGGAGGGGTGGGGGGAAAGAGAATGCCAGAGTCTGTTGTTTCAGGATTTTTCCTATATTATGGAAAATATTTTGGTCCTTTTGCCATAGCAAATTCAAAGAAAGGAGTTTCTTTTTTAATAAAAAGATTTCAGTGCAGTCATAGAAATATAGCTCATTGTTGTGAGCATTGCTTTGGTACCATGGAAAAAAATTTACTCAATTCTGTTCACATTACAGGTTATTATCGTACTTCAATCACTATGGAGCACCTTCAACCATCATTTTGTTTAAAATGCCTAAACCTAGCTTGGTATTTTTATCCTTAGTTTGCTACTAATCTACAATTACACCTACTTGTGATTGTGTCCAAATTGAATTTTCATACTGAAATACGTTAAATCCCTGTGTTTGATTGCCTTATACTTCACTTGTGGTTGGTCAAAAGGAAATTAAGATTAATCCAAGGCATACAAATAAACTATTTTAAGGGTTTTCTAACAGCTTTAGGTTGTTGTGCAGCAATGGCTAGCCCTTCCTGGCTTGAATGAAAGTTTAAGACCCATTTCATTATGGTGGAGATGTGAAGTCATCAGCTTCATGTCTGGCATGAACAGTAGACTGTGGCAGAATTCAAACAGTGATTGCAAAAGAGGTCATCTCACAGAAAATAACAGCTAATTCCTTTAAGCTCGATTATTATCAAAATACCTTAGAAATGTAAAGTTCACCAATTAAGAGGCTGATGATAGGAATTGGTGTGCTTGCTCTCAGAGAGAGTTCCTTAAAATTTTGAGAAAATACATCCTAAATCCATTCTGCACCCAGAGAACCCTAGACCTGAAGTGTTTGACTGACCCAACTCAAATATTTTTCCTGAGGAATTTTATTTACCAAGTATTAATGGAAGGATTGGTTCTCTTTCAATCCAGCGTAATGGGAATTTTGGATGATCAAGAAATAAAACTGCTTTGATGTCCAGGATTCAACTAAGGCAATTGTGTTTTCCTAGGACTGATACAAAAGTATGGACTTATCCTAGGATTCCAGCACAGCTGGATTTATTGGTGTGCTGAGGAGCAAATCCAAGGATGTGTTCAGTGCTCACTCCCTTTTACCCACCTCTGTACAGTTTGTTTCCCACCCGCTGTGTGACATATTAGCCATAACTTCTTCCACTCTTGCACCACTGAACAAGTGACTGCAGTTTGGCTCTATGACCGCTAACAGCATTTTTGACAAACCAATGCTCCGCAATGTATAACAATAAGCTGTTCTAACACATGTTTACCTAATAACATACACCTTTCAGATACACCATTTTTGTATGGTTTTTGGAGCTGTATGACTCACATAACGTGTTCACTAGCACTAACATTCTCAATAGTACCAAAAAATGTAATTGAAAATCCAGGAGAACAATTGGGACCATTAAAACCTCACACAAGCACACCATAATACTGTAGCAAGTGATCACCCGTGTCTTCATTGTGTGCCCTGCTTTACTTCATTACCTGGTTGTTACGCTAGTAATGAAAAAAAAAAAAAAGGTAACCCAGAACCCAAAGCAGCGGACAACACTATACAGTCTGGTTTTTAACTAACTGTGCTGGCTACGGTATAAGAATAAAAATACTCCAGTTCTTGGAAAAGTGTAAAAATTAGGCATCAAAACAGGTCAGATACTTACATATATCTTTTTGATGTACTCATGTGATAGGAGAACAGATTGATAAAGGACAGAAGAAATGCTAAATATGCACCATGACAAACAGTGAAAAATTAAGTATTGTAACTAACATTAATTACACTCCAGTAAGATGAATAGGCTGCTCATCATTAATGAGAATGTACACCTTTGTCTAAGTTTCACATCTACCTGTGATAAATGTGCTAATGGCGGTAAAATACATCATAGTAACATTTGAATTAACAGCACACTAATAGATTGACATACAAGTCTGAATAAAGCATTTAATCATAAACAATGTACCACACCCAACAGCAAATTTTCTTTTTTGCGTATATATCAAGCAAAATGGATAAACATTACAATCTTATTTTAGTTTGCGCTGAGATAATCTAATAGTATGACTTTATATTATCCCAATATTTGTAATCCATATTATTAGATACTTACACAGTGTTTTTTGGGAGACATTCAGGCAGTTTAATTAAACAGTAAGGGGGATTTCTGAATAGAAAGGGTGGGGCTTGATCTTGGTACAAACTACCCACTGACTCTTGCCCATGTAGCAGGGATGGAATAGTCAAGCAATCTTCATGATGGGTTGACTCCAATGCCTATTAAAGGATTGACTTTAATTTATGCTTAATGAAAATCAATGCAAGCCCACCAGTCTACGAGACTTATCTGTATCTTCAGGAGCCTTTCTCTCCTGCATTTCCAGTGCCTTTTTCCTGGCAGGGAGGCACAGGGGTGACCGAGCCATGCGTGCAGTGCCAGTGGTCAACACCGCCTTCCGCGCCTGCGGAACACAGAGCTGCAGGCAGTTGCAGCCTACTCATTTTGGGGGAGCTGGCCTGGGCAGCTACCATCCTATGCCCTGTGCCTCTATAGCAGCCCTACAGGGAAGGTCCCCCGGGTGGCCATGTCAGACCACTCCTGACAGACACGTCCCCATTCACTCATTGCCCTCCGAATGGCTCCTGAGGTGCCTGGGCCTGGAAGCTGCTTCTGTTTATCTGGGAAGGGCCACCTTGCAACACAGCTATGTTACCTAATGCCGTCACTGAGAAAGCATGTGGAAATGCTGGTGCTCTCTTACGGGGTCTTAGCCAGCGGCAAGCAGATACACCCAGCAGATATATCCAGCTGAGAGGCAGCTGGAAGTGAAAATTCATTACACTGCTCCAGCCAGATTCACAGGACACCATCTCACCGTTCTGCCTTGGTAGATGAGACTTTGATCCTTCAGCTGACAAGTGATTCATGCTGGACTTGGAGCCAGAGCGCATGGGCACTAGCTGGCATGAACTTTCCTCCTCACCCAGGGCCAAAGCTCCAAGTGTGGCTAGGAAGGAAAAGGGCTGGATTTCAGTGCCCATCACCTTCTCTCATGCCCTGTTCCTGAAGTCTCCACTTCAAAGAAGACCTTGGCAGGCAGCGATGAGAAAGCACAGGGAAGAAGAACAGGAGGAACCTGTGGGCTCAGTAGTAGCAAGTAGTGCTCTGCTGCAGGTAAGACTAACAAACGGTATAAAGACCGTCTGTAGTTCACAGAACAAACATTGTGAATTAGTTAAATATTGCCGAAAGGGAATTGCTTTAGCCTAATGGTTTCCTGAAGATCATTCAAACAATGCAAGCTCCTCAGTGTATTTTTAATGCAATTAAGTAGGTGGTTTAAAATACTTTGATTACTGCTGAGGCTCAGTAGATGACACTGGACCTGTGCAGTGCCTGTTATAAAATGCCGTTATAAAAACCTAAGAGACAGTATACAAGCAATGTGCACTGCTCAAGCATAATTCATTCATCTGCATGGACCACAAAAAGGCTCTTCAGAAGGTGAGCAGGCCTGTGGACACGAGTGAAAAATTGTGGCCTCCCGCCATTCTTGTAAACCACACTGTGCCAAGACAACCTGTGCCGGTTATCTGCTGGTGGAGGCTACAGCAGCATCCCGGGGAAAGGGAGTCCCCACATGCAGAACAAGGCATGCATACGCGGCCAAAGCACTTCAGTCCAGCTTTCCCCTTCTACCTAAACTGCCAGATGGCTCCAGGAAAACTGAAAGTCTTGAAAACTAATGTAGGGATTTCAAACTGTTTGTAGGTTTTATACTATTCTACTGCAGCACAAGCAAGCAAGCCAGTGATATAACACAGTATGACTACACTGGTAGCCGCCATACTCACATTGGAAACATATATTTTATTCTTTCTTTGTTACACTAAATGGTACATTACCCTAGTGCTGTTTTCCTTTGCATTCCAGCTGGCAACTTATTGATTAGGGGAACACTTCTGAGCATCTCCCTCCCATGCAATAATCTTTATAATTTCACATTTCTAAATGCTAAAAGAGCACTAATGCAAGTGGGAAGAGTTTCCTCTGCTATTTCACATACTTAAGGAGAAGATGTTATCGATTCATATGCTCTGCTCTGAAAGTGCTTTGCAAAGGCCATAAGTATTATTATTTTCATTTTAGCAAGAAGGAAAATGGCACACAGATTGCCCAAGGTCACCCTGAAGATCAGTGAGAGAACCAGGTTTAAATTCAGATCTTCTGGGTCCCCGTGCAGAGACCATTCTGCTGAGCTATTTTTGGAAGGTCAGAACCCTCCAAATGAAGCACGGCCATTAATACACAACCCGTTCTCACAGTATAAAAATAATTTCTGACATTTAAAACATTTTTTTCTCTAGTACCTTTTAATGGCTATAAGCATGCAGTGAATTCTTTGTGTTAACAAAAGAAGAGCTGAAAGAAGTAAAATTTTAAAATTTTGAGCTGAAGAAATTTACACCAGTTTAACTCCTGCCTCCTGGACTCTAATGATGTTAACAACCCAAGCACTGTCTGCAGCAGCAGCTGAAATTTTGCTTGCACAAATTTTGAGTTGAACTCTGGGTCATGGAGATAATCTTCTTCTACAGTTTTAACAATAACTGCAGAAATGTATTCCTTATCAAAATTAACATGCTTTTGCAGAAATCCTCCTACCGAAAGAAAAAAAAGGAAAAGATGTGTGAAGATTTACTAATTGAATTTGAAGCTTGTGGAAATTTCAATGTGTGCCACAAAAATACCAGCTTGATAAGTTGTGGGTCAGTACCAGCAATGATAAAAAACCCATTCAAATCTGCCTTTCATACATATTTTGAATGTTAGTTTGGATATTTCTTCTGACACTAAATCTGTTCTTCTTTCCAAACCTTCCCTTTACTGAAGTTTATTATGACCTGAAAATGCAAGTCTGTCTTGACCAATAAATTGTCTCCCACTCTTTTCCCATATCTCCCTCATGTAACCACAGTATTCTGAGGTTTAACTAGTGAAACCTAAAAAATGTATTAGTACAAAGAAAGTTAAGTAAGTAAGTGACCTCACATACAGAGAAAACAAAATATGGTTCACCTATTTCATTATTTTGTTATGTTTGTTAAAAAGAAAAAAATAATTACAAATTCTAAAGGACAACCTGGGGAAATATTGCAGTTTTACTTCAGTAATACTGTCAATATATAGCATATAACACTCAGTTCTGGCCATTACTTTGCATGAACTACTCCCACTGACATCAGTATGTTCAGACTGACTGCAGGATACTATTTTCCCATGGCTCCTATTGCTATTTTCAAATGGGTAATGCTGTTTCTTAAGCCAACAGTTCTGAGTATCTTTAGTATTAGGCATGACCTTTTTATGCAGGCTTGTTCTCTGATCTCAACAAGTCTTCTGGGTAATCTAGCAATTTGCTAACAACAGTCTCATAAAGAAAAATAACACAAAGCTTTCATTCTACATGCAAACTATGCAAATATTGTATATCTCAATAAAGTGTTTTGCAATCACTGTTTTAAATGTCTGTGATCCTGGGGATATTCTAGCTGTTCCAGGATATGGGAAACAATTCATCTCTGGAGACAAACATTATTTAATTGGACTAATGACTGATTTACTAACATGAATGCCATTTGAAGGGTGCCGTAATTTATTTCTTTTATTCACCAGGGACTGTTGTTTTTCTGAAATAGATCAGTAAGAAACCAAAGTAACAAAATATTTCAGATTCATTACCTTGCAGAAATGTAACTTCTAAATGTTTAATCCAAATGAGGTATTAGCTCCAGTGGGTCAATCACTAACTTAATTTTAAGCAACAACTTGATTTGTCTTATTTTCTTCATAGATCAATAGATCAAACTGGGTCTTCCAAGAAGTGGCATGAATAATCCCTGGGATAGAACTGATTACAAAACTATTAATGATTAATAACTCAGGATAAACTAAAACTCCATCTATGCAGTAGTCAAGATACGATCTTTGTACAGAAGGTTTCTTGTATCCCACATGGGACTTCTGCAAACCGGTGTGTGTGCAGCCCTGCACAGACACTGCCTTAAAGCATATTGGAAGACAAACAGCAGAAAAACCCATACCCCTTTGAGGCTTTCAGCAGTTTTATGGTCAGCTGTGATGGTCAATTATTTTACTTTTTAATTTCAGTATGTTGTTACTTTGTATGGCCATCAACAAATTTCCAGTCACCCCTTTTATTGGAAGACTGGGGTTATATTCTCAAAGGTATGGATAGTGACATCCAGAGAGGTTGAAATCTAAATGTGTTCCCCCACACCCCTCTCTCAAACAAGTTTAAACCAGTAAGGACCAATACCATAAGCCTTTGACTTTCCATTGCACCAAGGGGAACAGAGCAATCTCCAATGTGTATATCAGTATCTTTTTCACCTCAGAACTGTCAACCATATTTTGGTAATTACTCTGTCTTTTAAAACACCACCAAATAAAAGAGAGGCATAGCTGGTGCGCTTACTTCCTAACTCAAAACAGAATTTTGTAGTCTAATATGACAGGAAGTGTGTCTTTTTCCTGATGTGCATTTTGAACTCTTTTTATTTATACTTTTCAATCATTTAACTTCAGATAACCTGGGCTTGGCACTACAGAACTGGAGAAAAGAGCAGAGACTGGAGGCTGGAACACAGCCTTGACACTGTTAAGTCTGCTATAATGTGATTGCAGTATTGCTAATGAGGACTGTCACAACACAACTCACAATAACTGTTACTTCACCCACCTGAAGGCATCCAATGCGTCACCCAGCCTTGTTCTCAGCCTAACCCGTCGGCAGGAGTTGTGCAGTCACACTGCTGCTCGCAATTATAAAAGAAATCCACAATATTTTTCCTCCCATGAAAGCATCTGAAAATGTTTGCACTTTCCCTTTCAGGGATGTGGGGCACAAAGAAAAATTTTTATCTTCTAGGAAATTTAGTAGCTATACGTTAAAGATCCATTTAGCATTAATGAAAAAATTATTTTTCTCTCCACAGTTAACACCTATTGATATACAACTACTGTAAGGCTTTGGAACCTTACTCCCTAATCTGTATCTCATCAGAGATACTACAGAATGCCTGAGGATTGGTAAGCCTCAGCTTACACAGAGCAGGTAAGATTCAATCTACCCATGCCATCCCATGAAGCCAGGCTTCAACTTTAAAATGTGCTGGTATTTAACTGGGCCTCAGAGCTTGCAAGCGTTGCAAAGGGTGCAATATTGAAACTGAACCTTAGGTGCCTGACACTATCTACTACATGAAATTTGTCAGCATGATAAGTGTTCCCCTCATGCAGTATCAATTGCCATCTTTCTTACGTGGTATGAAATTAATCCTTCACTTGAAGCAACTTTCTCTTGGTCACTATATCTTATTTCTTGTTGACAAATGGACAGGATGTGCTACAGAGGAATCCAGCATAAGGAGATGAGGCAATGTAAACAGGCATGCTCTAAACCTCTCACTGTATACCTCTTTGGTACTTCAGCACTGCTGTCACCAGCTTCTCAGCAGAATGATAAAAGTCAGTATTTCCCACGGCTCAAGCAAAGCCAAGAGGAACTTTTTCCCCTTTTCAGAAATTGGCGTTATTTGGGAATTACAGGCCTCCAAGGCATGGCAAGAACAGGGTACACTGTTGGGCAGGTGTCTTACGACTGCTGACATAAAGTACAAGCAAGCAAGGCGGGCTGAACACTCAGTTTTCAGCCTGTAGGGGTCCGACATAGTCCAGTCCAAACAAGCCTGATAATAACAGCCCTCTCAAGAGCTGCCACTGCGTTGCATTAATAGTACATATTAGACTGAAATTTCTGAAGCTTCTTTGGACAAAGATTTTCTGTGGCACCCATCTGGGGAATTTGGGGTTTTGACATACATCTTGGAGCCTTTATGTTTCCTAAAAACATACTGACATTTAAGAAGTGTATTCTTTGGCAATGTTTAAATATGTCACAATTTGCAGAAATAAGATGGCAAAGGGGCTTGAAAGTAACTTGGGAACATTTTTGGAATTTGACAAGCTCCTGCCATTTCTGTGATCTTTGATATTTTCTTGAAATATCACTAGAAAACCTATGCCTAGCAATAAAACTTCATTTAGTTGGACTGTTAAAATAAATTATATTTCTTAAATGCACTCATTTCAATTACCTTCACTAATTTAAATCACTATTTCAATTACCTTCTTCAGGTATATCTTTGCAGTTTTCCAGCCTCAGTCCTCTGGACTTTTTCCCCTGGAGACACCAGGCCCTGTGGTGCTGCAACACATTGGTTACAGCTTGAGTATGTTCAGGAAAGTTCTCAACTCCATCAGGTATACCTAAAAGCTGACAAGATTACAAAGCTCAGTTGTAAGAAGTGCAGATCCAGAACTGAGGGAAAAATTGTAATCACTCTACCTCAAAGCAAGTAACAGGGAAACATTATTGTATTTGAAATATTTAAGGCAGCATTTTCTACATTAAGAGCAGGGTCAGTTTAGCAAGGTCATCTTCAGACTCTTGTTGCTGTTTCATAACTTCTGCCTGAGTAGCAACAACCCGGAAAATATCACACTTCCATTTTCACCCCCACTGCAGTCATGCTGCATGGCAAACAATGATTAGAAGCAAATGTATTTACAGCCCAATGAAACCAACATATTTGCAACCTAGTCCAGCTCAGGAAACCCCTCAACTTCAAACTCAACTGCACAGGTGCAAATGACAGCCTATTTAACACTTGATTTAAATTTCAAGGTTTTACAAATTAAAGAGGCTTATTATATATGCCATACTTCTAGCTCTGAAGGATACTATTTCTATATGAAAGCTACAGGATTTGTGAGTAGTCTATGCAGCTAAATAAAAACATAGTTTTGACATCTTAAAATTTAAGCGTTATCATTCTAGGAAAAATTGAGGCGTACAAAGTGTCAGTCACAAATATGATGAATTTGTATATTTGCAAATGAACAAGTTATTTGTTAATGCAATAAGGCAAGTATGTGAAATCTGTAACATACCGCCTTCTGTAATATTTTCCGTCTCTTATTTCCATTAACACTCAATGAATACGCAATCTGAAAGCTCAGAGAAGTGCTCTGAGGATGACTGTCACCAGCATCAGTAATGCTAACAAATGCCTGGCATTTCAATCAAAAGGAATGCATGCACTGGACAGAATGAACCAATGGGAATTGATTCCCAACCAGATGCTGTGCCAAATCGCTTGAATTTATGCCCAGTGGCAATTGTGCAGTAGCTGGAAGTTTGGATGCACATCCCTCATTGTGAGTACGGTCATACTAAAAAGGGTGAATTAAATCAACGCAAAGCTGCTTTCAGTTGGACGTGAAGGCTAACAGAAACGTGTTCTAGTTCAAAGCAGAGGAGCAGACAGTGACACTTGTTACTAAACACTAGCTGGCAAACATGACACAAAGACAAGACCTGAGGCAGCAGTCTCCATGTCAGTGGGATGTGTATCACTGATAGAGGAAATCAAGAAGCTACCCTGTTTTTTAGATTCCTCATCTTTCTTGGCAGCAAAGGTGAAACCGGGGGGAAGAGGAGGGGGTGGGGGGAAGCACCACAGTGCAAAGAAGCCATATGCTCTACTCCCTGTTTTACCTTTAACGTAAAGAGAGAAGACATTGCTGGGATCTTCGGACGAACAGATAAAAAAAGTAACAGGTACAGAATCTTCTGTAAATCAGTCCAAAGAAACAGGTTTTGACAGTACAACGTTTCTTTTAAATTGCTTACCAGGTGCTTTATTTGGGGTACAAAGCTGAGGCCCTCTCCCTGACCTCATAGCTCTGATACAGTTGCCATTGTACCAGTTTCTATCAATCAGCCATGGAGAAGGAGAACGGTTCATCTTGTTTGGACATGCAACCATAAAAAATAAACATGGATCCACAGGAATACAAACAGTAGAAATTCGCCTCCTCCACACGTTGCCTAAGCCTTGTAGCCAGGCCAGCTTTGAACTTAGAGCTACTCACTTTTAAAGCTGCTCTGAGCAGCCGCCATCTCCTAGACAGAGAACAGCTGGGGAACAGGACAGGGGATGAAAGCATTGGTCCTGCAACTCCCCTCCCACATGGATACACCTTGAGCTATACCAGTGTGAATGAATAAATCACCATATGTACATAAGTATCTATGTGTAGATGCAAATATTACATTTAGGTTTATATATACGCTGGTGTATATGTATTACCATCACACAAGACATCAGCTCAGTTCCAGTTTCTGTGGATGTTAATAGATGTATGTATATTCTGTTCACCATCATCTGCGGTGACTTTTCCTTTACCAAGTTTTCCTGCACACTGTCCTATTTTGACAATCTGTGCCTTGGTGTCTTTGTTTCTCTGATGAAGTCCTCTCTCTCAGACATCAAGCTTAGACCTTAGCTCTTCCACCTAAATTATTACAAAAGAGAATTGGTAATTAAGTTTTAACAAGATTTAAATGATATTAAAAACAGACAGTTAAAAGGAGACACTGCCTTGGGCTTTGTTGTAAATTTGTATAATTATTTTTAGTCCTCTGGAGGATGCGTTATTATCTTTCTGTATTTATAAAAATACTGCCCTGGAGGCACGAAAATGAATTTTATAGTCCACTGATTTGCATATTAATGTTAGTCTTGTAGTGTCAAATGTATTTTTTAGCAAATAAATGTTCATGACAATTATCAAAATTTCCCCCAAATTTTATAACATTATTGACCTGGATTAATTTTTTTTTTTAAGAAGGTATGTTGTAAAGACAAAGTAAGGAAACCAGCACAGCACAGTAATAAACATATAGGAGAGATATGAAGCAGATGAACTAAAAACATGAATGGATTTTTAACAGTTTTCATTTAAAACAGTTTTGGTAAGTAAGTAAGTGTTAAGTAAAGACTTAGGGTCTGATCCAAAGCCCTTTGAAGACACTTGGGCTGAAGATTTTTAACAATACAGTTCTGAACATTTGCCTTCCTACAAAAATGTGATCACTGTGAAAGATTGTTTGCTTGATCAAGTGTCCTTAGATCCTTTTCAGAATGAGAATAAAAATCAGGGATAAAAGATAATTACTTGCTACAGCCCAAAATCATAATCAGAGGCTGGAACTGTAATGTCCAAAGCTTGTATCACCAGTATAGTGAAGGCTCTGGTTTAATGGAAGGTCATGGATTTTGAGCCATCTCTTCTATGCTGCTACGTTCAGGAAATAGTAGTTAGCTTAAGATTTGTTGTTCTCGTTTATGAATCTGCCCTGTAAAATCACAATAGCTTCACAGTTGGTTTTGTCCCTTATTTATCTTGCATTTCATAATTTTTAGAGGCATTTTCAAAGTCAGAAGTCCTGCACATGTAGTGCTAAGAAAAGTTATAGGCTTCTGGGGCTTGTCTAGACAACAGCAGCATAACAATAGTAATATCATACTAATTTAGGATCCAGTCCTTTTATGTATTTATAGAGAAAACTCTTACCAGCAGTCAGTCAAAAGACAATGAACTCAATGGGAGATTTCTTTGTGCATGGATGGAAAAATTACAAGTATAGTTAATAGTAATCCATTTTGTTATCAAGATTAATCCATTGGCCTTGCAGTTTATCTCCCTATGGAACTAATGTGTTGTCAGCTGAAATAATGTGTTGTTACTATCAGTGCAATAATTATCATTGTAATAATCTTAAACTATTATTTGGATTAGAAACTTGTCATATTGTCCAAGTTTATGAGGAGAGCTAAATATGAATTTTGTGATTTTTCCACACAGGGTGGAGATGAGATACTTGTTGTGGGACAAAAATTAAAAGAGAAAGTACCATCTCAGTGTCTAATAGTAGCAGATAAGGTGAATCTTACAAAAAAGGTTGAGCGTCAACTGCTGGCTCAGGGCAACACTTGTTGGGGCATAAATGAGCTGATTGCATGTTCAGAACTACAATTTCATGAAGTCTCATTCAAGGACGTATTAATGATCATTATTTAACCGTGACAAAATTGTGTCAGAGAGGGAATGTATAACTGACACTTTCTTCCAGTCCCGTGCAAGCGTAATGCCTGATATGTGATCTTTTGCCCTATATACACATTAGCCAGAATGTTTAAAAGAAAAGCAAAGATGCTTTAAAAATAAAAGTAAAATAAAAGATAAGCAGTCAAGATTGAGTAAAATGTTTCTGTGATGCTTCAAGGTTGATTGCCAATCATGTATATAATCTTCGGGATGAAAAGAGGTGGTCTGAAAAAGCAAGCACAGAAAACTTGTGGGGGTTTTTTTTGTGGGTTTTTTTTTTTTTAATCAAGAAATATTTGATAGGCTACTGAGATCATTTGCATTTGGAATTTTGTACCCACAATCAACTGCAGGAAATAAATTACAGATGTGATTCTGTGGAACTTGCCCTTGCAAAGTGCTAAGCATTGGCTTTTAGATGAAAGGCAGGCAGAGGTTGAAAATGCCCAGCTCGTTGGAGTACCAAAGATGAAGAGAATAAATGATGGTACGGGCAATGGATCAGATATGAGCACACAATCACTGTTCTGCAGGGTAAGTCATGGCACATAGAGAAATATTTATGCCAGCCTCGTGGTGGCTATGAAAGGATAGGCTGTGAAACTGCCTGATCAGACTTCAGTCTGCCAGGCAAAGCTTCTCTTCAAAAATCTTTTATTAAATTTGAGCCAGCAGAGTGAGTTTTACTGGTATGGACCTTTGTATATATGAGGTTGAAATGTTTTTGACTCAGAATCACATGCCACAAAACCATATTTAATGTCTTGTAGTCCCATGATTTATAATATCTGACTACAAACAGAAAAGTATACTTACTGTCAGTAAAATATACTTAGCCTTTGTTTGCAGTGTAAACCTTCCATAAAGAAAGAGTAAAGTTTGAGGGCAGGACCTGTTTATCTTCAAGCGTTACCCAAAGATATAATGAAGTTTACATATATAAAGTTATAAATAGTATAAAATGCCCAGCTCCTTGGAGTACCAAAGATGAAGAGAATAAATGATGGTACGGGCAATGGATCAGATATGAGCACACAATCACTGTTCTGCAGGGTAAGACACGGCACATAGAGAAATACTTATGCCAGCCTATGTTGTTAAATAGCATTTAACAAAAAGAAGTGTTTGGAAGAGCTACTGGTAGAGATGCAGCTCATGATTATAAAAAATAATTTTCCAGTTTTTCTGCTTTCCCATGCTTGCCCTGGGGTTAAAAGCAAATTCAGGGGAAATATTTTTACACATACACTGTCCCCCTTTATCAAGGAGATAGAGTTTTGCAGGCAAAATTCACAATTGCTACCTAATTTTCTTTTTAATTTATGTTAGTAATTGGGGACCAGTTACTGCTTGGCTTGAGTCTGTGTGTATGTGGCAGGGGAAAGATGAACAGAGAGGGGATGAAGAGATGGCCAAAGGAGCCTTCCTTGTCTTCAGTCAACCTGCAGGAAAAGTCAACCACAACTGCAGTGCTCTGGGCCAGCCCATTCTGCCCCTCTGGGATGCGGTACTCCCATCGAGGGCAAAGGGGAAGAGTCATTGCCACAGATGGACTCAGTTCACTAAAAGAGTGGCATCCTCATGGCTCTAACGGTACTCCAAACTGAGGAGGAATCCCAGCTCTTGCAACTCTTGGGTTACTTGCATTATGAAGTGTTTAGCTGTAAGAGAAGCGAAGGTAAAACTGCTGCTAGGGTTATCTTTGATCTACACAAAAGCAGCATCACAGAGAGGCACTGGAAATCAGATTACACACAACAGTGTCTGTGTACCTGTGTAGCCACACTGCTAATGTAATACTGTAGAAAGCTGATTTATTACCAACATCTTGTTCCAGGAGTTTGCAGCCCTGTTTCATACTTTGAATGCCTCATTATACAGAATCTGCACCTCTGGACTCTTTCTTTTCTGGGTGGTGTCATTTTGAAGCAATACATTATCAGTTTCCATCATCTGGTGATGCATTATCAGAATAGATCAGAAAAACAGCTGGCTCAGTCTCTCAATCCTTGGCGTCCAGCAACAGCTGACTGTGATGATATATTGCATGAACTCTTCAGTCTATCATTGTAATACATCAAAACAAGGCACTGGTCTGAAGGTGTATTACTCAAAGGAAGGCAAAGCTGAGTGAACCTGTCCAGAAGAGGGGTTCTGGTTTAATTATGGAACAGAAGTTACAGTACGCTGCTCAGAGAAGGTTTGTTAGCTTCAAAATTTTGGTGCATTGGTAAAATACCATTTGCATTCATATAGATGGTATTTTAGGCGAAGGTCGTGTTGTTACTCAGTTTGGAGACAAACACCTCAACAACCAGAGTTCTGTCAAAATGTTGCACTGTGTATCAGAGAGGCTGCACATTTTATAACTCAACCAAGTGGGATTTGAGTTCAACTGATAAACATAAGCACCAACTCCTATTCTTCTCATTTCTTCATGGTAAACACAGACAAGAACATGATATTTGAGTGTAGTAACTGAAAGAGTGGATTCTCACTGCTGCCTCTTTTGGTGGCACTCTCAGCAGGTTCTGGGTGATGCTGTGAGTCTGAGGAAAAGCAGCAGCAGAGAAGAGGGCCTGAGGCATTGGCAGGGAAAGAGCTGGAGCTGAAAAAAGAAAAAATAGAAATTGAGACAATCATCAGCAAATAAATATAAAATATTATTTAACTAAAGACTTTTCATAAGAGCTTATATTGCTGTAGCTGTTTACACCAGACTTCACGTTGCTGGATAAACAAGAACATCCCATTGATCAGGACTGCACACTGGCCATAGGAATGTCTTGGGCTCTTAAACTGATGGCAAATCTCTTTCTTCCTCTCGGGTCACAAGGGGCGCAGTAGAGGGAGTGTCTACGTTCCATTCTGTTCAAAAGACAGGAAATGGTCCCCAAATGTTCCCTCTGGATTGGGTTCACACAGAGAGTTAAGAGTATGAGCTGCATTTTTCATCTGCAAACCCAGAGATGTCAGGCAGGGCATATGAAGTACAACCAGTTAGAACTAAGGCAGCAAAAAGTTTAAAGGCAGCAAAAAGTTTACTTGCCTCTAATGCCACAAGTATTCTTTCTCAGTATTGTTTCAAAGACACAGCTGCCTCAACATTTTCCTGCTTAGCTCAAGTCCAAGCTTCTTTTTGATGGGGCTCAGGATAGCTCCTTCAGTGTATGCTACTGACCTCACATCCCACTGTTTTCTCTATGTCCCTGCAATATTAGCCTCCATCATCCCTTCCTTCTCCTGTCTGTCATGCTGCTATGCACTCAGCTTTATGTGCTTCCAGCAATGCTCATAGAATTGAACAGTTTCCTGATGAAAATTCCTGTAAACTTACTTCCATCCCTTTCCATCCTGCTTCTCTATCTAAACAAAGTGAACTTTGGTTGGGTTGATGCAGACAAACATATGCTAAAACCAGTGGATGGTGTGATAATACCTTAACCTGTATCTTTTCTCCTTTCTCTGCTATTCTTCATTGCTCTCTATCTAAGAAATAAAAACTGCTGTAGTGAGTTGCAGCATCTGAAGTTACATTACTAACAAAAACCCCCAGAGATTAATTTCATGGTGAATTAGAAAACTGAGAGACATATATTTTCCTGCTCCATGTTTCTGTTCAGTAGAAGCAGCAGAATCTAATGTTCTTTATCAGGTATTTGAGAACACAAGCTGATCTGAGATGGAGACAATGGGCAGCAGTTGGTTTAGATAACATAGTATATTATAAGCATTGTTAATCAAAGACATAGTTGAGAACGAACATTTCACCAATATGTTACATTCATCGGGACAATTTTAGCCCTGTGTTATTATTTACAAGAAGATCTAAACAGTCCTTTATTTATGAAAGAGATGGCTTCTATTGATATGCATGACAAGAGCCCCTGAATAAAACATGCAGCAAGAACAGATTAAAGGTGTGATCAGTAGTTAATGAGAATGGACTAACAGAGGGCTGTTACACCCACTTTTGTAAGCCTTGAAAATGGTTCAGTGTGTTATAGATTTAGTTGTGAATGTGGATGACGTGTCCTTTGCTGCAATATCTCACTGTATTGGTGTTGTGGGAGGGTGTGAGTGAGGATTAAGGACAATAGAGACACAGGACGACAGATGTAAACCACCAGTTACAAAATACCAGGAAGAAGGGGAATTGATTAATGGATGATATCCCATAAGGATGCCTCAGTGAGGGGACAGGTGAGACAGCTGCCGAGATAAAGAGTGCTTCAGTGAAAGGACCTTCTTTCACTAGCTTGCTGGTTATAAAGTATCAAAGTCACGCAGAATTCACCTTTACAGTACAATGTGAAAGAGCAGCTCCATAGCAGCATGGTCACCTGAGGTATGTGCCCTCTTTGTCACACAATGCAGAAACTACTGTGACCTCCCCAGTTTTCCTTACTGACACAGTGACTCCATCTGTCCCAGTAGATAAGAACTTGGATTTTGTCACAGGAACACAGCAGTACAAGTACACCATAAGAGTCAGAAATGCTGCGCAGATAGCCATTTCCCAGTGTCACCTTCCTGGTACTGAAAGCAGAAAAAAAACCCCAGAAAGTAAGAAGAGGGTACTATTTAAACACATCATTCAAGGAAAATCAGCAGATTAAGAACTTATACTCCGGTTGCGTTTGGAGTACATATCTTTGTTCAGTGGGAATACAGCTGAGCCATATAACTACTTGCGATTTATAGGCTGAAAGGACCGGATTTGTCTGTGATGACCCGATCTATTGAAGGTGTCCCTGCCCATTGCAGGGGAGTTGGACTACATGACCTTTAAAGGCCCCTTGACTCAGCCCTGCCAATGTCAGGCCACACAGTGCCCGGCAGAAACTTCACACAAAGTTACAGAGCAAAGATGGACGTGACCAGCCTTTGGCCACTAATCCTCACCCTGTCCTTGTACTTTACCCTATGAATTCTGAAGGGAATAATCTGGAAAAAACAGCAGCTGAAAAGTATATCACACTTCACAGACAAAAAAGGCAAAGTATCTATATTGAGTCACTTCAGCCTTCCTTAGACAAGACAGGAAAGGACAGGAGAGCTTTTGGAAGAAGGAATAAACTGCTATGCTTTCTCTGGTGAATACTACCAAAGTATAACAAATGTGTCTTGATAAATTCTTATGTTTACACTCAGGAGCATTTTTAACGTTAAAAAAAAGTGTACCAGCCAGTCTGTGAACTCCACGGAGGACTTAACGTATACTGGTGAATTATACAAGAAGCTGCTGTATATTGTGACAATATCCAAAGCTAGGTGGCCAGTTAAGGACCTCAAGAGATTTGACAAAAACATGTTTTTGTTACAATCTTTTCCCTGTTTAGTCTGATTGTCTTATGTGACTTCAGGTTACGTGTAGTTAGTTGCCTAAAGTGGTACCTAATACTGCAGGTTTTCCAGAACATAACTTTTCTGCTTCGCAAGCACCATGCCCCCACCAACGTATTGATAAAAATAGTGGTTATAGTGTGCACCTGTTCACACATATGTATAAATAAATCCATTTTAATGAGCTGAATTAACCCATTCACTAGCCCAAGGCACACCCACACTGTAGGTCATTTTTTAAGAGGCACACCGAGATGACAGACTCAAACCCCCGAATGCTCATACAACTGAATTTTGTCCTGACTTTTACTGACGAGTGAATTCAAGACAAAAATGACCAAACCAAGGTTGACTACCTTGTATATCTTCTTTCTTCCAGGAACTCAGAGCAATAAACCCTCCAGAGAAGGTCACTGTTGTTTTAACCTCTTCCAGTAATCTACTTGGAGTTAGTGTGGCACTTCATTCTGGCACGCTCTGCACTATCAGTGCTCCATTGTCGTTTAGTATTTGGACAGCTGAGTTGCTACATTGTTCTGTTTCTGTGAAAATCATTTCTTGTGTTGACTACACTTATTCTTTTCCATATTATAAATCATCTTAAGCTCATCAGGGATATTATTGTTACCTTTTTCAATGTACTTTGAATACCAACATTCCCCAGCCACAAGTGTCAGCATATTAAGTGCCGTTCAGACATTTGAACATAATATAGTCTGTTTCTAAGGCTTCCGTTGTATTACTAGTATGATAATTATTACAGCAAATGATAAAATACTGCAAAATTGTTTTCTCCCCCCTTAATAACATAAATAAAAGGAGCAATTAATTTCCTACAATAAAAACAGGCAATACAATAACGTACAAATGTGGAGTTTCTTCATTATTGCATCAAATTGCAAAACGGAAACATATAATTTCAAAAGGCTCATAAGCAAAAATGGAAACACAGCTGATGTTGCGTCAGCATGTAGTACAAAACTGTGAAGCTTGCACAGCTCACAGCTCGTCTCCTCAAATGAACCAGTTAACATTTCTAAATGAAAATACATAACACAAAGAAGCTTCTCCGTTTTTTAAGGCCTTACTTCCAGAATTTAAGGCAATTTTCCAGGTTGTTACTTCTATACATCCATCCAATACTATAAGCTTACAGCATCACTGGTTATTTTAAATCTTTCTATCATGCATAGCTACGTCTATAGCTTTATCGACACATCTTATGACAGATGGCAATAGTGTTTTAAAATAGAATCAACATACTTCAAAATTAATAACCCTCCCTCTACACCCCGTATATTTACCAGATGTGTTTTTAAACCCTCTTTCCACAATGGTATCTTGGTTTGTTTGGGTTGAGGTTGCTGAGAAAAGGTAACACATTTTCTTTGACATCTCGTGCAATTTTACAAGTATTCAGGGCACATTCCCTGCTTTGCATGGAAAATGTATTTGCACAGTTGTCAGAATGATGGACAGGGGGAGAATGATAGGAAGGAGCACTGATCTTTGCTTGTTATTACATACAATAGCCCAGTAGGAATCATGATGTGTTGGTGAGACAAACTGTGTCCCATTCTGGAACATATTAAGTTTGTCTCCAGGACACACATGACTTCACTAGGGTGTCTAACCTCATTCATAATAGATGCTAATCTTTTCAGGGCTGACTGATGACAGCACTTCCTGCCCTTCACGGAATTAGAGCTGGGTTTTATCAAAGGACTCAAACTGCCTGCTAATTAGACTAATTCCCTTCATCATGAATTATTTATTTCCATTGGTAACCGATCACTGTGACATTAATGGGTTCTGCTCAACTTAGTTTCATACTAATATACACTATAAGTTAAATGTTTAAAAACTCCTGATACTTCACTCCAGGTCAAGTGTATCTACACATAACTCTTGATGTTTTCAATAAAGTTTTGATAATTAAAGACTGTTAGAATGAAGTGCTCATTTCTAAGAAAAAAAGAAAAAGAAAATGAAGAATAATTTTAGAATTCTGAAATGAAGTTGGGTTTTTTCCCCCCAAAATATGAGGTAATATATAAAAATTTATTTCAGATTAATAATAAGAGCCCTCTACTGCACTAATAGAGTTTCAAGGCAATTCACAGAATGGAATGCACACCCTTAGCCAGAACATGTAGTGCTTATGGATTCAAAATTCTCACCCAGTGCAAGTTTGGGGGCTGTGGTATCAAAAATAAGTTCTGTACTTAGGTAGCAAGTATCAAATATACAAACCCAAAATAAAGAATACCTGAACAGACAGCAGTACCACAGCCGAGTACCGCAAGGTGCAGAAGGCCAAAGGCAGAGTGTGGGTCGTCAGTGAGACGGAACTGGGAAAAACACAAAGCATCATTCTGGGATGTCTTAGCAGCAGGATCTGAGCAGGACACCAGAGGTCATCTAGGCAATACATGCAAGATCTCAGCAAAAGAACTGATGGCTGGTTTTCGGAATCACTGTTCAAAAGTTATATTGACAATTGAGGGAAAATCTATAGAAGAGCGACAAAAAATTAGAGCGATTTAGAAAATATGGATTGAGAATAATATTTAGAAAAGAGATGACCGTATGACGACATCTACACTTATGCAGAAAGATTTTATGGTTAGGCTGGTGATCAGTTTTCTTCTCCATGTCCACCACAAGCAGGACAAGAAATAAACATTTCAGTCTGAAGCCATGAAGATACAGCTGAGAAATTGGGTAAAGGTTTCCTAGCTGTAAGGACAGAGAAGCACACGTCCAACCTAGAGAAGAAGATGGTGGAATTCTTACCACTAAAGGGATTTTGGCCCAGACTAGATAGGGAGATGACTGTTTGGGAAGGTTTAGGTGTATGTGAACTCAGGTCAGTCAGAAAATTATTTTCTAAGGCACAAAGATATGCCAACTCAGTTACCATAACAAATTACTCTTAGAAAATTCTTCAGAATTTTGCTGTTTCTAAAGAAAAAACTCCTACTGAAAAGTTGTGATTATTTGAATAGTTCTCAATTATAAGAATGTCTATTTTAGGAGCATTCTATACAGAATAATGTTTCATTCTGCTATAATTTAACTGATCTTTTCCATTGTCACCACAGGCAGTGAAATTGACTTGCACAATTAATTAATGGGATTTTTGTAACTCATGCACAGGATAGTATAGTTCAGGCTGTATATTTTACAATGATTTCTATTGTAGTGAGTTGACCTTGGCTAGACATCAGGTGCCCACCAAGTCACTCTATCACTCCGCCCCTCAACAGGATGGGGAGGAGGGAGAAAATAAGATGGAAAAGAACTCGTGGGTCAAGACAAAGACAGCTTAATAAAGCAAAAGCAAAGCTGCATGGGGAAACAAATGATAACAAAAGATTTAGTCTCTACTTCCCATCAGCAGGTGATGTCCAGCCTCTTCCTGGGAAGTTGGGCTTCAGTATGCGCAGTGGTTGCTCTGGAAGGCAAACACTGTAATAAAGAATGCCTCTCCCTCCTCCTCTTTTCTCTTAGCTTTTATTGCTGAGCAGACATCATATAGTATGGAATATGCCTTTGGTCAGTTTGGGTCAGATGTTCTGGCTCTGTCCCCTCCCAAGATCTTGCCGACCCTCAGCCTACTGGGTGGTGGTTGGGGAAACGTTGGAGAGACAGCCTTGATGCTGTGCAAGCACTGCTCAGCAGCAGCCAAAACACTGGTGTGTAACACTGGTGGTACCTTTCTAACCACCAATACAAAGCACAGCACTATGAAGGCTGTTATGGGGAAAATTATCTCCATTTCAGCCAGACCCAATACACCTATTTACCTGAACTCTTTGGAAATCAAGGGACAACATACCACTAGGCCACTGATGTCACCTCTGAACCTCTTTTCTTTCAGCAAAAATTAAAGACTTTCTGCATGTTACAGATTTGGGCTCAAAGTTCCAATAAATTTTACACATAGTCATGACTAAATTGCATATTCACTAAACAGGTTTTATTCTGGTTTGATTACCCTGTCTGTAAAATATGAGAAAAATGTATACGACGCTTCAGAAGGATAAATAAGAGACTTGTTTGGGGTAATATTTGTAATGATAAGGTGAGTTTAAAACAATAAACAGCAGAAGGCAGCTGGACAGAATAGTTTATATCTCTTAGCCTAATAAAGCCTTAGACTATGGTATATTTGACAAATAATCTTTCACATGATAGCCATAAAAGAACAGATATCTTTCTAATTCATAGTGATAACAGAGGAGTTATATAAAAACGAACAGAGATGATATTCAGTAAGCCCATGTACATTTCTATCCCAGTGTGAGATACTTTGGCTGTGAAAATAAAGGTGTTATTTTTCTGCTGTTGAAGTAATACAGAATCAATGAGAGACAACTGTGAGCCTCAATGGCATCAAGGGGGTTCTGTTGACATTCACAAACCAAATGAGCAGAGCTCTGCTGGATTGAGATGTCACCAGAAACCCCAAGATGGCATTACAGCCTTGTTTTTCTAAGTTGTGGGTTTTTTTGCAGTAAACACATCCAACTGCCTTTTTATTTTCATTAAAAATTAACTTTTTACATTTTTTTCTGTTTTTCCTCATCATCTTTCTTTTTTCAGGTTACCTGTCCTGCTCTGCCCGCCTTCCCCCTTTCCTCCACACCATTCTTCTACCTCCTGCCCCAACCATCCTCTTGTTGCCTTTCTCTCTTTTCTCATCTACCTTCTTTCGTACCTGGTTCTCTGATTCCCCAAATCAAAATGTTTCTGGAATGGGTGACTTTGCTCAGTGTGTTAGCAGTGCTCCCTAATGCCTAACCGTTCCTTCAGCACTGTGGATAGACTATCCTATTAAGCCAAAAGAAATGTCACTCATGTGCCACTTGTTATTTGTATAGAACAAGAGACTTCAAGTAGCTCCTGATGCAGCAATATAAAATAGCTTTCATTTCAGAGCTAATAATACCTGACACTTGAACAGAGGCTTCCATTCGATGTTCTCAAACCATTTCACAAGCATTAATGAATTATGTCTCACAAGTGAGCTCTGACAAACAGGCTATTCCCATTTCACAGATGGAGATAACTGAGGAGGAAAGAGAGGGGTAATTTGTTATTACAACGTCTCTCAGGGCCCAATTCTTCACTGTTGTATGTAAAGAGTTTCTATCGCTGGCTTCCAGCCAACAGTGAGTAAATAACTTTAAAGAGCACTCAGATGTTCCAAGTCTCAGCCCTTTAATAAGAGATCCCTTCTCTTTACATAGCACAGTATGTTCTCCTTGCAAACTGGTGTATAGACACCTTTGGGGACATTTTATTTCATAATTCTAATTTGTAAGTTACTAAGGAAAAGGAGATTTTGTGCTAAATTGCTCTACCATCATAAATTAAACCCAGCTAACCCACCTTTAATTCTTTATAAACCTCTCACAGCAGGAGATTCTTGAAGGGGAGCATTTTTTAAAATGTGACATGAAAAGTGTATTCTGTTGTAAAAAAATAAAGTGTGACCTGAAATTTATATTTCAGCACCATGAAAACCAGCTAAGATCACAAAGCAAAAGGACAGTGGGCAGGCAGCCTTTACAAAATACATGTTGAAGAATTTGGATAGACTGGTAACTACAATTTGCTTGAATTAACAATTAAAATTATTAGTGTGTGTAGTGTTACTCAAACTGTTCCTGAGCTGTGCTTATCAGAATTGACATCATGAGATGTGACAAATAGATGTCAATCACATCCTCTGTAAAGGTCAGTTCTTTGCAGTTCTTTTTAGAAGTTTCTGCTTATTTGACAAATCAATAGAAGAAAAATTACATGAAAACATATTTAGATATTTTTTTATAGAGAGGATACAGACACAAAAGGGGCACCAAGACTTGGTGTGAAAGGACCAGGAAGAGCAGAGTAATAGGTGGGGCCATCAAGGACAACATCTTTAAAACAAAGACATTTTCACTGTGTTCTTGTGCACAATTTAAGGCAGGCTAAACACATAGGATTCCTTACAGAACAGGGAGAAGAGGGTTGGTCAGAAAAAAATTGTTTGCTACTATAGAAAACCTATTCAATTAAAATAGGTTTTGAGCAAAGATGAAAGAGCAAATAGTTGCTCCAGTTTCTTAACCCAAGCACAGTAGGAAAAAAACTAAGTATCTGGCACAGATTTTTTGTTTGTTTTGTTGTTTGTTTTGTTTGGGTTGGTTTTTTTTTTTTTTAATTTAAATTCGTGGTCACTGAAGAGTCAAGGAATCATAAGAAGATAAGTTTGCATAGAGGGCTGGGGTATTGCATGGGACTGAGTGAATAATTGTGTAGGATGCTAGAGCAGTGGAGCAGAACCAGACAGACAGGTTATTCTGAGGGGCAAAGAGAGCAGGAGGAAGTTAGTATTATGGGTTTGAGAAATCAGATGTGAGGGACAAAAAGGAACAAGAAAGCAAAAAAAAAAAAATCACCTAGGTTGAGCAGCCACTTATCCTGATTTGTTACAGGGGAGCGAAGGAGGATCACTGGAGTGAGAACAAGGGGAGCTGCGCTGGACTGGGCACTTCTGGCAGCTGAAGAACATAATTTGTTCCTTGATTTTTAACAGTGCCCTCGTGCTCGTGGCACATAAACCCACCTCATGTAGGAAGAGAATTTATTTCCCCTTGTTTGTGGACAACACCTTGAAGGCAATGCTGGCTAAGTTACTCCTGTATTATGATGTAGTCCACATCTTGTCATAAACTTAGCTAGAATAAAGTTACCTGCAAATATGAGGTGACTTGACTTATAAATAAGGTGACTTCACGTGTAAATTATCAGTCAAAATAAAACCATTGTCTCTAGTACCAGCCCACAAGCAAACCTCCATATGAAGTGCATCCAATACAAACACAGCCATAAACAGTATAAATTATAAATCTAAATATAAATATAAGGGACCTTGTGCTATTTACAATGCTTTTGTGTTCCCCATCTATCTAGAGGAACATCCCCATCCAAATTCCAAGCTAGAAGTTGGAAAGTAAGTATGACTGCATGTATATGCGATGCACATGAAAGCTTCAGTGTACCTAAGTCCCTATTCCTGGTTTCTCCCAAGTCTGGCAAACCAGCTCATCCGCCTCCTCAGGAAAACTGCTGTCCTCTTTGGAGCTGATGAGCTGGGATTTATAGACACCTGCCTAACTACAACATCCAGCTGCTGCTTTTGAAATAAAAGAACAGGTCTGTGATTTGTTACAAGCCACCTACATGCATAAAAGGCACCCTTGCAAATTCTGTCGGTGAGGGATTCTTTGCAGAACACTGCTTTGAAATCAACCTCTGTGCTAAAATGAACAATTAGACAGTTGCCACAAAACGAGCCGTATTTTGGTTCCACATCTGCACATCACATATCAGAATGAAGTCCATGTTTCATTGGACATCATCAAAACAAGCACGTTGTGCAACAGTAAGAGAGAGCCGGGATCATAAAGTACATATTCTACTGTACAGAACACTGCCAGCTACAGCCACGATTTGGAGGCAGCAATGTGCATTTTCAGAATGGTCTTCATGCGTGGTCATATGAGAAACAGAGTTAACTGACAGAAAACTTCACAGGGAACTGGTGGATGATTCTAGTGGCCATTTATTAGCATAGTATTCAAGCTCACCAGAAGTCTAGTGCCCATAACACTTATTACTTTAGCGTGGCAATTTACAAGGGCAATAACTTTGAAAGTTTTTATTTCTTTTTTTGATGACAGGGGATCCATGCTGAGCTAAAGTTATGCCCCTGATAGTCCCAAAGGTAAAGTGAAGGTTAGGCACATAACGAATACTTTTGGTACCCATTTACCATGGGTAACAACAACAAACAGAAATGAAAGTCCTTTTTTCAGTTCCTATAACCTTCTAATTCCAGGAAGGTAAAACCAAGAGGTACCTGCTTTGTTTTGTAACATCCCATTGTGCAACTACTCTTATTTCTGGAGATACTGGCCAGTGAGAATTACTCTTTCAGTATGAAGGAACCAAACAAAAAATACCCAAACACTAAAACTTTAATATTTATGCATGAGAAGATTTTTGAACCACTCAGTGAGTCATTTTATAGAGCAATTAACTTTCCTTTTTATGTAGATATTTTTTCTTCGTCTGCCACCTTTTTAATAGTCCTTTGCATAAATTGGTAAAATAATTTCTCATTCCCTCAGAAACAACAGCTGCATTGTGAACTCCTGAATTGGCATGTCTTTGGAATATATTATAATAATTCAGAAACTGCTGCCATTTCTGTCAAGCTTTCATTCATACGAAGGTTGCTTCAAACGTCCCATCCTCCCTCCCCCTTTCATTGCTATTGCTGATCTCAGTTAGATTGTCCAGCCACTTCCCCTGCTCTCCCAACTCCCTCTCCCGCCTCCAGTCTCAGCCCTCTCTCTCTCAAGCTCTTGACACAAATCTCCTTCCCTTGCCCCTCCCTAGGTCTGGCTCTCTGTAGACTTCTCAGTCGAATTAGACACAAATGACTTGTCTTGACTTTCAAAGCCCTTTGTGGCCTATCCGCTCACCACTGACCCTCTCATGTTCAATATCAAAAGGTCAGCTCTTGCTTCCAATTAGTCTATGAGCCAAGGTACCTTCCTCTCTCTGCCTGTAATGCTTTCAAACAAGCCCAGTCATGCTCTTTCCTCTGTTGCCCCTCACACTTGGGGAAGGAATTGCCTATCAGTATCTGCAAAGCCTTCACGTTCAGCCTTTTTAAATCTCTCCTCAGATCTTCGCTTGCCTTCAGAAACCGCAGCAAGAGCCGAGCTGTTTGTGTGCCAAGGCAATGCTAACCAACACAAAAGGAGGGCTTCCTCGGCGTTCTCCCTTGTTTGTACCTCATTGGTGGCGTTCCTCTACAGAGAAACACGATTTTTGTTTGCCCTGTTTTGCTGCACCTTGCTGGGGGAGTTGTGGCCAATAACTTGAACTTGTGGATCCTTCAAAGATGCAAAAAATAACAAACAAGAGAAACATTAATAAGGAAAGTACGGATCCTTGCTTTCTAGGGCCCAGACTAGGCCACTGCAAAGCTCACATGAAGTGAAAATTGTTAGTGAATGAAAAGTCCTAGTCTGTCACCTGCAACTTCAGGGGGGACCTTTCTCATTTCAGACAGAGCTGCCAAGTCTGGCAAAACTATACACAGCTCATGTGGTTCTAACTTAGCTAAAGTTGGGTAGAATTCCACAGATTTGGCAAAAAGCTTGTTTTCTTGATCAATATCAGAGCCCTACCCCACCTACTAGAAATTCTTATATTCTCAAAGAAACAGTCACCAATGTACTTTAACTTAAGCAAGTTCACCCACTTTGCCTCAGGGTTTCTGTTGAAAATAGCTGCAAGGCATTGGTGGCAGTTTTCCAAAAATTTCAGACTGAGGTATACACATACAAAAAATTAATTCTGATAAAGGTTATAAGTAATTGAATTTCTATTACGTATCTGAAATTCATTCATATGAGTAACTGAAAACATGGCTGTTCAATGGGAAGTTTAAGACCAACCGATAGATGATGCTCCCAGCTCCATATTATAAACATAGTGGTTTATTGTGAGGATAATTGTGGGTTGTTCAAGTAGAGGATGGAGATGTGTGTGTGGGAAGTAGCAGAATGGAGGTAGCCAAGTGAGTAGAGTGTAGGTGAATAGCTGAATGTCTTAACTATTAATTTCCTTGTTTTTTATGATTTACATTAGTATGCAGAAGAGTGGGATCTAACTACAAGAACTTTCCTGAGCAGGGAAAAATCACACATAGTATGTACATAACCATGCGAAATACAGAAACACTATGTATTGCGTTACGTAATTTACTTGAAAGTTGTAGGTTGTTGAAAGAAAGGTCCTGCTGGGTTTCACAACCTGGGAATGTCGCTTTCATAAAGTGAATTATTCTTCAAGGAATGAATAACAATGCCATTTGCTTCATACCTCTGACACAATATTTAGCTCGTCATTTAAATATAATTGCTCTATTTTTACAAGGTTAGTGCTATTGATAAATTCAGATTGCAAGGAATAAATAAATTCTCTTATAGTGATAAAGTGATTGTTTATTAAAAAAGTAAGAAAGCTGACACTTATTCCATATTCTAGACTTAAAAAAAAAGTTACCATTATTATGGTAGCTTAGCTATAGTAGTGGTTCAAGGTTTTTGTGGTCTAGTATTTTTAATACTCCAGTGTAATCTACTCCAGTCATCCTTGACAGAGAATAAAGATGGGTTTTCAAGGATTACAGCTTTCAAGCTGTGTGGAAATGCCCATTTCCTGTCTTGAGAGTAATCACATATACACACACAGAAAAAGACAATGATATTTTGAGTGGTATTTATAAACTGAATCTAGGACAAAGTGCATGTTTCTGCCAAAACCCATTTTTTTCATGGCTAAATTCACTGTGTACCCAGAAATCCCATAGTGCTAGTAAAATTGCCATCTTTAATGGGCATTTCATCCTTCTGGCAATCACAACTGCAGCCTTTAGCACTGACATGAAGCCTTCACTTAAAAACAGCTTGTTATTTTCCAGTGAATACAAAATTTATACTGCTCTACAAAGTTGGAAGAAAACAAATGCTCCCAAACCCTCTAGCACCTGTTTCACGAGTAACATGTCAATACTTATATATACATTTTTAAACAGTTAGAAAATGTGAAGACCTTTGGCTCCACAGTTTATATCCTCTCCTCTGTGGTGAAACTCTTTCCATGCCTCCCTGAAATGTCGGACTTCAAACATAGTCAATTTTCAAACTGGCAATACAGCCTTGACCTCTGCGTTCAAACAACCATTCCTGATGGAGTGGAAGCAAGAATTTGCGTTTATGACATCTCAGCCAACTACACTCTCCAGATCAGTTAAATATGGTGTCCATTTTGGTGCAGAGGGCAAACATCTGATGAGATCGGGCAGCAGTTGATTCTGCAGCAGTAGCCAGATGCCCCGAATCTTTTTTTCTCTAGTCATGCAATGCTCTCCAGGATACTCCTTTCTCTGCTTCTCCCTGAGCTCATGAGGTCCCAGTGCCATCTAAGGAGGATGGTTCGTTCTGGCATTGGGATACACCTTGCGTTTCTCAGATGAGGAAGTAGGAAATTCTGCTAACATCTATGCGATGAGGAAGTAGGAAATTCTGCTAACAGAATTTATCTATGCCTGCTCTGTTCTACTGAAAAACTGAATTGGCTTTAAAGTAATGAAGTAAGATATGTAAGAGACACTTTTTTTTTTTTTTGACACTTATTCAGAACATGTATTCAAGGTTTTTTCTGCAGCCATGGAAGCAATAAAATTATTAGTAAGACAGAAAAAGAGAGATATATAAAAAGAAAGAAAGGAAGTAAAAAACCCCAAAAAACAAAACAAAACCAAACAAAGGAAGGTAAAGGAAAAACAAGAAAAGAGATGAGAAAAAGCTAGAATTTCCAAGCAATCCCTTGATTCTAGGAATTAAGGTCTTAAGAAGAACCTAGATGACAAATATCAGTATCACAAAATCCAATAAAGTCAAAAGAATTGACAATCTTGATTCATCTGAGTATGTTCAAAGGACAGCATGTGGATCATTTTGTTCCTATGCATGTGCATAATGTGTAAATTTTGTCTTACTCTCTACTCTTAGTTTGGCACCTTTCAGAAGGACTAAGCAGAAATAAAATTGAACAAATTTAAGAAAGATCCTCTTAACTTAGGAACACCTTTCACAAATTGTTTTGCATTGCTGACCTGCATTGTATTTAGCAACATTCAAACTATTCAGCTTTAATATTTAGCAACATTCAAGATATTAATCTTTTGGTTGAAGCTATTATTAACTGACAGTCTGAAATAACACAGTATTTTCTGTTATTTCAGAACAGGAAGTTCCAAATAACACAATATTGGAGGAGGGGGGAAATCATATTAACACATGAAAGAAGTAACATAAGCTTAATCAAATAACTTTACCTTCTCAGTGACCGTGCTGCTGACAGTATCCAAGGCTCCCAGATACCACACATGAGTCAGTCAATGGCTGTGCAGTTCATCAGGACTGGAAAATTGTTTTTATTTTAAAACCCAGGCAATCAGGAGAGACTTTTCTTAGACAAAGCAACTTAGAAATGAAATGGTTTGGGTTTCTATTTTTAAAAAATTGAAGTTAAGTTTAATTGTATTTAACAGTTTAAAAAGCTGAAATATCAGTATTTCATTTTGCTCCACAAATCAATTCCTTCAGCCTGAAAATTTACTAAAATGCATGGGAAAGTATATATGTAAAAGCATATATGCATGTAAATATCTATCTTTATATAAAAACAAGTACTGCCTTGTCAAAAAGTCCTTCAAAATAAGTCCTTTCTAAATGCTACCAGAGAACAGAGGAACCCTTAATTTTAAAAAGCAAGCATTGCAACAAGTGTCAGGAGACAATATGCTAAAATTTAGCAAACATGGTCCACCAGAAACTTGCTTTTTGTTTTTATTTGCTGCTTTTTAATGTGAATGTTAAGAAGTTATGCTGACAAAGTCCTTTTTAAATCAAGATCACTTCAGCAGATCTTACAGACTCTGGTACTATTGTGTATTGTCAGCTCAATTATTTTAAGTCAAATTCAGTCATATTTATGACAAGCTGTCGGTCTATTTTGTGTTCATCATAAGATACTGGTGCAATTTTATCCATCTGAGACTAAGATCTAGTCATAAATACTTCATGACTCTAATATACAGACCAATCCATGACGCACCCAAGCATGTGCACAGCTGGATACAAATATACACAATGCACAGCATAAGGAGAAACAATGGAAAGAGACAGCTCTGAAATTAATGCAAGTTAAATAGATCTGAAACAAAAAAAGAGCAGATTTTAAAAGGTCATTCAAAACGATATTTTAGAGAGCAATCTCAAGAGTTGGTTCTCATTTAAAACCATTCACTTTTTTCAGGTTTGTCAGTTCCTCCTGGTTACCAACCAGTGCCTAGGTAATTCCAGCAGCCTCTCTGCTGGAAGCTGGATGCTATTGCATTCAGATTTAGCATCATCCGGTCAGTGCCCACTCCGTCACACCATATGAATTGCTCATTATTTCTCCTTCCTTTAGTTCAAAATAATGCTGTGTGTTGGCCCTAACTTTAAGCACAAGTAGTTATATTCTATTCTCCATTTTAGTATGAATGACTTGACTCTGCCTAACTATGTGGCAGCGATCAGACCAGCTTTTCTTTTCCTTGCTCCTTCAGAGTAAAAGCAGGAATCGTGAGGCTGTCTGCAGGATTATGAAAAAATCCTCTGAAGATTTCTCTCATCTCTGACCCTGTGTGAGCCACTTTGCAGCACCAGAAAGTAGCTTCAAGACAAGACTTCACATTCCTTGGGCAGTAAATACCTTATTTTCTCACTTAGGCATCTACTGTAAATACTTAAATGCTCAGTCATGTGAAACTAACCTGTTGGAAAGGGAAGGATGACACCTAAAACTAGGTCAAGTACAGATTGCAGAGATGTAGAAGTGGATCAGACAACACCCAGCTCGTGAAGCTTTGTGGAGCCCTACAAGAGGCCAGGACTCCAAATGGCTCACTTTTGTTACATTTTGCTTTCTCTATTTCAGGAAATCTAAATAAATAACGAGAGAGCCTACCAGGACTTTCTTTAACCTTTTGGAAACAGACATGGTTCATGCATGCTGTCTGAAGAATTCCTGTATGAAGGTCAGCGCTTGGAGAATCTGATGGTGAGTAGGACAGCAAAGATTACAGAGTTATCCCAAGCTATCCATCATCTGAATAAAGGGAAAGCAGCAGGTATTGATCAGTTCTCTGGAGAAATGTTGAAAGGGGGTGGGAAGGTCAAAACATGGAGGTTACACTATCTTAGAAAGGAATGAAATCAAGATCGAATGACAACAAATTCTCAATGTACTATGCACTGCATGTATATTGTAGTGCAGCTGAAGGGAAATTTCACAAAGTGCATAAACGCACAAATACACCATGGAAATATATTGTATGCCAAAAAGATGAGGCATAGGAATGCCAAAATATGACCTAGGACAAAGCAGAGGGAAAACAGGGAAAATCTTACACAGCCATTAGTGTAAAAACCAGTTGTATCTGCGACCTGTTTGTTGCAGATCTGTAATTTCTACCAGTTATTGAACAGAATTTGTCAGAGAACAAAACTGGAATATGCAAAATATTGTATCTAAAGCAGACAAGAATGTTGGAAAGAATTGCTGAAAGAGAAAGAAGCACACTCTTTAAGGCACGCACTCTTATTTTACTTTACCAAACCTTTTGCTCCATTTGTGAACAGTTGCTGAGTACTTTTTGCTTTGTACCTGATCTAAAACTTCTGAGGCTGTGAACTCTTGGTTCTAGCCACCTCTGTTCAGCCCAGCACAACACAAAGAAGTATATCAGACATTGGCTGTTACGCAAGTGTCCTCTACCATAAGTCCTACTGCAATAAATGCTGTACTATCTGGTTCAGTGGGAACCTAACACTATGACATGTCACAAATCAAAGATTTAATTTGAAAGAAAAAGTCCAACCGTAGAGCAGACACAATCAAAGAAATTAGTGAAAAATGGCTTAAACCAGGCTGGAAATCCTGGGGAAGTATTTTGGAAAAATTATGAAGTGTGGGGTTATGCTTAAAACCACATGAAACAAGCTATGCTTATTTCTTTTTTAATTAAAGACCACATGTTACTCAAAAGCCTGAAACTTTAATATGAAATTATTTCTAGAAAAATACAGGAAATTCTATGCCTGCAACATTAACTCATCTGAATTTTATTTCCTCCTATCTTTAAAGGGAAATGAACCATGAAGAATCCCATCTATTCCCATGACTAATGACATTACAAACATCAAGTTTGGTCCAGTCATCTTTATCTTCACTTAAGCCAACAACATAGGTGAATAAGCATTTGGCAGAGATTCTAGGTTACTCTATATGTTAAATTACTGTTTTACAACTGAACACCTACTGGGAGAATTGTAACAAACAGGTGAAGCATTTTCCACTGAACACTCTCTTCAGCATCATCTCATAGTGACTCTCACCGTGATTCTAATTGGTGAAATAAATCAGGTTGGTGGAAATAGAGCCACCTAAAACCAAGCTAACATTTCTTTTCCTTGGTTTCATTCTCCAGTCCAGGAAAAAAAAATATAATAAAATCTGTTGTGCATGTTTACTTCATGCTAAAAGCCCAGGAAAGGGCTTTCTCGTACATGCCCATAAAGGATGCACAAATACCATGCCAAAAGTGTTTGGATTGCTTTCAGCAACACAGTAGAACACATTAGTATAAATAACACGAGACTGTATGTGCTTTCAATATGGACTGGATTGATTTTTTTCTCCTTCATGCTGCCTTTACACTTGTGTGACTCAGTCTAATTCATTTCATTTACACTAACAGGGTAGAACTAGTCCCATGTATCTGCTCACTTCCTTCATAAAAGTATGTTTTTATTACTGCCAACAATAGAGAGTCAGAGGTGGTTGTGTTCAGCTCTCTCTACTTCACCTCAAATGTCAAATTTGTCATTCATAAATCTGCCATCCATGGCAGATTTACATCCTACAACTTTCAGAAGTATGCTAGGGAATGCGTCAGCATGTGTTACTTCGGAAACAACATTTGAGTTATGCTGGAACTTGGAGATGGAAAAGAAGATAATTAGATTTTTTTTTTTCAGTATCATTGGGAAGCATAATAACAAAGACAGAAAACAGCACTGAACTCATATAGCCTTCTGGCATCACCTACGCAAAGTTTAATTCAAGCTTCCAAAAATATCTGATCTCTTCACTTGGCCTGCAGAACGGTGCCTTGCTCCGGTCTACGGAGCTTTTTGCCATAAGCTAGCTGAGTCGGGTGAGCTATTGCAGAAAGACAGTGGGAGTTACTGTGGGATTTACAGTGGGAAGTCAGCAGCTAAATTTATTCACACAAACTAACTGGCTCAGACATATACCTTTTCTTTTTACCCCAGCTTGAAGCTGGGGGAGCTACTTTTAAGTGCCCTTGAAAATCAATAAGAACATGATTTTGCCATTTCTGCCATTCAAGCTTTTTCTCCAGAAACAAAAAGAGAATGAAATGCAGTGATCTGAAGTGGAGTTTCCCTAATTTACTCTTATCTTGCAGGTAATATGACGATTAAATGGATGATTTTATGAGGCATCCTATAACTGGATTCTGCACATAAAAAGAATAAATCAATACATTGATTTTTCCTCACTAACAAAGATAATTTACCACAAACACTGTGTTTATTACAATTCATTCTGGTGTATTTCTGCCTGGTGAAGTTATTTGTCAATTGTAAAAGGAAAAAAAAAGCTCTCATCATTCCCATTTATTGTCCTTACTCACCTTTAACTGTTGACAAATTCTGTCAATAAAAAAATTGCCCACTGCTCTCTCTTGAATCTGCCTGGCCAATCCCTTGTAATTCCATGCCCGTAGAAGAAATGATGCTCTCCACTTTGCCTTGGCTAAACAATGCAGATGTCACCAGAAGTTACAAGTATTCTTGTCTACAGTATAAGTTCATCACATAGAACTCACAGCCTACTTTGCAAATTCACATCCTATTGCTTACAGTGATTTTAATTAGTGGGTAAGAGTAACAAGACCTTCCAAAGGTTTTAGCACTTCTCACTTTGGGATCTCAGAGCACTCTACAAAAACAAGTAAATTCTGCCTCATATGATCACTGCTAATTAAATTTTTAACTGGAAGAAAAAAAACCCCCACGTATCTGGGACAGAAAAAAAGACCCGACCCCAAAACTACGGGCCACATTATGAATCTGTTCTTGCCTTTGGTAGAAATGATTTGCACAGATAGACACATTTACATTAATTGGACTATTGCAGCAGGTAGCTGCATACCAGTAGGGATAAGCAGCGCACAATTAGACTGCAATGACACTCAAAGTTCCACATTATGTCCCTTAAAAAGCCAGTGTGGTGTCATGAGAAAGGTATTGGCTGGCCTAGAATCAGAAGACCAGGACTTTCTTTTCCCCAGTCAGAAAATGTTGTGCTAGAAAGAACCTAAAAAGATACCATAGTCCAGCCACTTTACCAAAACAGATAATTACGCAAGACATATTTATTTAGTTTCCAGTTAAGCTTTCCCAATGTCCCTAGACAGTCTGTGATATTGTCAAGTTGATTTTATCATCAGATATTTTTTTTTATAATTCCCAGGATAAATTTGCTGGAAATTATATTAACTTCCTTTTCTGTTCTTCCCCCCATCCTTTTACTTCTTTCTGTTTCTAAATTGCAAGGTTTTTAAAGCAGTAACTGCTTCTAATTATGCTTATGTATTAACTTACAGAACCTTCACACTTGAAGTTTCCAGATTATATTATAAAACAAATAATACTAGTGATCTTTATTCTTAGTTTTCTGCTCTGGTCAAACTTTCAGTTTTTAATCATATTGAAAACAATCAGCTCTGGTCCCAGTTTTCACTGTAACAATATTCTAACCATGAAATACTACTAATTTTCTTCTATACTTTGCACATTATTGCCATACCTCTCACAAGATACTATCAAACAAAACTGCAAGACTCTTTTATCTGACCAAAACGTCAAGAAAAATGAAGCAGCGTTCTTCTTCTTCACTTTTATTTAATTATTTATTGTTAACAGGTGCTTTTGATTCACTAAAAGCTTTCCATCCTCTCATCCTCTTATCCCTTTCCTCATCTTCAGGCTCGTTCTCACCTAGAACAGGCTCTTTCGATGTTCTTTCACTACTTCAATCAGAGTGATGGTGGTACTGACTTGGAGTTACTCACCCTCTTTGGCTTGGATGGCAGTTAATTTCATGCTTTTATCCAGAATTTCACCACAGGCACCTCATTTTCTCAGTTCATCTTCTGTGAACTTCTTTTTCCAGTGATCGTCACTAGCACACTTGACCTCAAATGTGAATGTAAACAACGACCCCTGAAGTCGTGAGAGCACAAGAGGGGGTGAGCACATACAATGGTGAAAAAACATTAATTCTGCTTCTTTCTCGACATCTTTATCTCTAACTCTTACAACTGAAATGTAAAAGGTCTGGTTATCACCCACAGGCCACAGCTGGAGACAAAACACTGCCCTCTGCAATGATAGCCATGACTGACACTTGCTTCAGGGTCAGAAAGGGATCCAAACATTGCTTTTGTTTTAACGTGTCCCTTCAACATTTTTTTTTTTTTAGCTCAGAAATAAAATAAATACAAACTAGAAAATGTCTTTGCTTCCCCAATGAAGCTTTTCTGGAAATGTCTCTTAATTTTTTTCATCAGAAAATGTTAATGCCTTTATTTTAATCTATATTGTGCTTGCAGTCCAGAAAGCCAGCTGCACCCCAGGCTTCATCAAGAGAAGCATGGCCAGCAGGTCAAGGGAAGTGATTCTCCCCCACTACTCTGCTCTCCTGAGACCACACCTGGAGTACTGTGTCCAGCTCAGGGGCCCCCAACATAGGAAGGACATGGACCTGTTGGGAGTGAGTCCAAAGGAGGGCCATGAAGACAACCAGAGGGCTGGAGCACCTCTCCTATGAACACAGGCTGAGAGAGCTGGGGTTGTTCAGCCTGCAGAAGAGAAGGCTCCAGGGAGACCTTATTGCAGCCTTCCAATACCTAAAGGGGGCCTACAGGAAAGATGGGGAGGGATTCTTTATCAGTGACTGTAGCGATAAGACGAGGGGTAATGGTTTTAAACTGAAAGAGTGCAGATTTAGACTACATATGAGGAAGAAATTCTTTACCCTGAGGGTGGTGAGACACTGGAACAGGTTGCCCAGGGAAGTTGTGGATGCCCCATCCCTGGAGGTGTTCAAGGCCAGGCTGGATGGGGCTTTGAGCAACCTGGTCTAGTGGGAGCTGTTCCTGCCCATGGCAGGGGGGCTGGAACTACGTGACCTTTAAGGTCGCTTCCAACTCTAACCATTCTATGATTCTATGATTTTTTTTTTTTTAATTCTTTTGGTTGTCTTTTTGCAAAAACCATTTCTTCATCCTTGTCAAGCACACTTGTGATATTTTTAGTTTTTCTTCATTGTTTTGAAATTTTTAGATTGCCAAAATTATGTTTCCGTTGTTCCTTCTAGCACACACTTCTTTTTGAAGATGGTGCAGATTTGAGTTGTTAGAATGGAGGAAAAGAAAAAGGGAGGAAGTACCAAAAAGAGAAAGAAATGCAAGGAACAGCAAAGTAAAATTTTGAAATTGAGGTTGTTTTTTAAAGGTAAACTAAATGCAAACTAAACTAAAAATGTAAACTAATATTCCTATATGAATTTTATTAGAAATCACTAATTTAAAAAAATCCTATAAATATTTCAAATTTTTACTGGGATGGGAATATTCTTCTGTCACAAATTACATTGCAGAACAATAGTTATAACTAACATACAGCAAATCACTTCGAAATTTTCACCTTTTCTCTTTTGGTCTCTATTTCCAGATTTCCTTTTCTTGTCCTCTCCTATGACTTCCGTTCATGCACTCACTCAGTCCCTTGTTTTTTCTAGAAATAACCTTACGCTTCTCATCTCTGTGAGCTTTTAGAAAACCTCTTTCTGTATAATACCTCTCCATACCTTGGCTCCATTACCTTTAATATTTCCTGCTAGTCTTTGTTTTATTCCTTCTTCCTTGCTCTTGTGTTGATTCCCTAATTCCCTCAACTCAACACTCATTCTTCACTTGAGTATCCTCTGACCATGTTCTTGGTAGAAAACTCTGATATCTGTTCCTATTGGGACTGGCTTTCTTTTGTCACCTGCAACCCAAATCCAAATGTTTATACCTCTGGGGGAGGATGAAAAAGGGAAAAGAAATCTTTCCCTTTGTGTATGCAACTCACTGATCCGTACCTGCTCTTTTTCAAATTCAAACTTATTCTAACATAGCGGACAATAAGCAAAACACTGAAGTACAACGCTTCTGGCAGACACTCGTGTGACATACTGGCTAGACATGGTGTTGCAGAAGCACAAGCTATTCAGACAGTTGCATTGTCCTGCTCAGAAATCTGCACAGAGCCTCCAACAGCAAGGAACATAACTGGAATGAAATGAATCGGGTTGTTTCCAACCAGAGATACTTTGCAACATTCTGTGCGTCATCCTCATCCGGGTGACAAGGTCCACTTTTGCTGCTTCTCAGGTAGGGTTCCCTTGCAGCAAACCTGCAGGTATACCAACTGATTACCCAACAAGTTAATTTCCAAGACCAGGAATAGACTTGTCTGAATTACTAAAAGGAACAATATGAAGCCTTTCATTTCCATGGTCAGTATGAATGGGAAAGCAGAATAAATTAGGATGTGAGAGTCTTCATTTTTCATGGTTTTCCTCCCTGTAGAGGATTTTCATTTTATATTTTATTTTAAGTGATAAGAGAGTCAATCTTGACGTCAATGATCTCAGGGTGGCAACATGGGACCCATCACAGTCACAGTACAAATAGTATGTAATGATCTTGGCAATATCCAAATTTCTAAGAGAATTTTTGGAAATAGTATCACGGAGATTAAATGCTACTTCTAATTTTTTAATCAGTTTCTCACAGACAGCAATGCACAGGTGCCTTGACCTTAAACTTAGGTAATTATTATAATTAAAGAGCTAATACTCCATTCACAAATGTCTGCTGCACTATCTCTATTGTCTAAAACCCATTATTCTGCATGTAGTTCTTTTTCTGTTCCCTGTTTCTTTGGAACCCTTCCAAGATTTGCTCAGTTATTGTTTAAAGCCTTTCTCAGTATGTTAGTGTGTTGGTATTTTGTGCTCTGCATCCTATGACTTATGGATTATTCCAGTTTTGGAGAGATATTTTCTATATCCATTCACAGACATTATTCATCCCATATCCAGCAAATATAATACCCTTCTAATCAATCATTACTGCTAACTCCCCAAATAAAACCATCCTTTCTTTATCATGTTAAGCAAATTAGTCAAATGAATGTTTTGTAAAACTTGCTGTCTTTTTTGGTCCCTTGGCTCGCAGCCTGTCTCACTCCTCCTCCCCTTTCTTATTTCCTTTATCAGTGAGCACTACCCATACACCTCAGCTATATTTACAGGACTATTTGGTCTTATTAATTTTGTCACCAGAACGAAGTCTACGCAAATTAAAGACTTTGTCAGAGTGGCTGCCAAACTGTATCCTTTTCCAACACCAAATTTCTGTCCAAATTAAGTTTAAATGGTTTCACTTGGGGGGTGAGAAGGAGGTACACACACTGAAGATAAATATTTAATTTCGATTTCAGACATTTTAAAGAATACTAATGTATTTATTTAAAGAAAGCAGTAACTCTCCCTGCTTTACCCTACAGGTCATCTCGGTTAGAAGAAAGATTGGTTCAATTCCCTCTTCTGCCTGAGGGTTTTTGAACCACATCTCCTGGAAGAATGTTTAACTACCGCGTTACAGAGTTTTCATATTCTGGGATAAAGATTCTCTCAATCTCTCCTGCTGGTGCTATTCCACTTCGTTTAATATACTTAAATATTCGGAGAGACAGTGAAAATGACTCAATAACCTGAGGTTTGGGGTACTCATGTGGAAAATGGGACCTCAGGGTTCAAGTTCTTGCTTCAATAAATATCTAAATATTTTTAAACAAAGCAGAACTTTAACAGGAAAAAATGAAGGAACTTGAACAAAGTATCACACAACACAGTCTTCAAGGCATTCTCAGGGATAGGGACAACTGCTGAGGAGCAGAGAGTATGGAGCCCAGGCCTGCAACAGATGAAGCACATGACAAAGGATGGGAATTCGCTGATTTTGAGAAACTAGTGTGGACAAGTGTTTTTCTCAGTTGAGAACTGTTCAGCCACTATATAGCAACTTTGCTGATAATTTTGGCATGAGAGAAGGTGTTCATCAAACCCTAATTATACTCCATTTTTGGTAATCACAACAGTAGTAAAATATATGTCCTCACATAACAAGCTTGGGGGAAGGAAGGGAGATATTTCTGCCAGGCTGTATCCTTGGAGGTTAGAGTTCAGTAGATTTCATTAGCATAGAAAATAGCTACCAATGTGGGATGGTAGGAAGGACAAGAAGTGAACAGAAAAGGAGTTGAGTTATAAATAGACAACAACCTCTATAACTGACCTCTTTAGTGAGAAATAAGTATTGTTGCTTAACATCTCTGTTGCTGTTCTGTACAACAGGTGAAGGATGGATACCCACTTTGGAGACAGAACCTGAAGTTCCCTTTCCTGTGAAGTATAGAGCTTAAGGTGAAAACACACAAGGAATTTTTTTATATAACCCATATATAAATAATTTGCAAAATTACATTTGCTATGGAAAAATGAAAACATGCAGAGATCTGCTTCTGCTTTGTAACAGCTTAAGGACTTGCTTCAGTCAGACACTTAAGAATATACCTAACTTAAAACATAAATGCAGTCCACAAAGACACACATTTATAAAGCTTGCCAAAGAACACCACAAATTACATGTACTACTCCATGGAAGAAATAGTGTAAGTAACATAAAATCGATCTGTTAAAAATTTACTTCTGTCATGTTCCTGAATGTTCCTCCCTCAAAACATGGGTGCCTTTTTTAAAAGAAATCCCATATATTTTCAGAAATTATGTTTTCTTTTATTCATAAAGTGTTCATTAATTAGAGCAAGCCAATATTGTCAGTAGAGATGCATCTGTTACTCTTAGGAGTCTCCAGGACAAATCCTGTTTTGGTGACGTCTGTCTTACTATTGTCCTAATGGAGCAAATGGCTAAAGACCGAGTTCTTTCTGATGTATATGTGTTATATATGCAATTAAGTCTTGCTATAGTGAAGAATCACTGTCAGCAGAGCTTATTTTAATGGATGTACAGTATTACTTTAAACTAAGTCTTCACCATCTGTTCATCTTAATTATAAATGCAAAACCAACATATCTTACATTAGCATCAGAAAATGGGGAAATATCAGTGACTGAAATGTCCATATATACTCTTTGTGCAATACTGCATGCATCTGTGCCATTTTTCGTCTTCTTTTCCAAGCAACACAAATTGGGAAGAGGGGGAGGAAAGAAGTGGGTAGAAAAGTGCTTATTCCTCACAGATAATTTTCTGGCATGGCTGAATATTTTTTCTGGCAAACAAGGATTCATTATAGAAGATTCCAATATATTATGCTTCAGAATGCTTTCCAAAAGTATGTACTTTACTTGTACTCATACCTTATTCCAGCTCTTTTTGGCTGCCAGATAACCAGGGAAAATTAAAGAAAGAGCCAAAACATGCCAATGCCATGTAATAAATCACCAAAAAGCAGGTAAAAAAAACCCAAACAGTTTGCATATAAATTCTTAATTTCGATTTAGAAGCTTTATGCAAATTTCATACACTATTCTGTAGGTAGTAAAACTGTAATATACACAGATTTAATTTATATTGTAATGAAAGAAGATATCTGGAATAAAACTATATCTGAGTTCTAGGCCAAAATAATCCCACTGAAATCATCATCAGCATAACAGTGAAGAAAGATAGTGATAAACAATGCCTCAGATTCCTAATCCTGGCTCTACAGAGAGATTCCAGCCTTCGCAGTGCAGAAATTTATGACACTATAAATTAGTTTGCTTTTCTGCCAGAGGTCTAACACTATAAACAAAAATAAGCCAGAGTTAACACAGTAGGTACTACTCTTTCCCCTCTGGCTAAGTCTCCAGATACTTTGCGTTCTACCTCTTGCACCCACAGGACCAGATGGCATCCAGACATTTTCAGAGAAACTCTGGCCCAGTTCCACTTGTAAAACACTTTCAAGACTTAAATTGAAATTAAAAGTTTGTTTTCTCATGCAATCTAGCCATTGTTTGGGATGATAGAACATGAACATGTATCTTCACAGGATTATGACCCAGAATGAAGGGAGACTCAAGCAAAATTATAAACTAGTGTCTTGCAACATACTAATTTGTGCCAAAAACTTATGCAAAGAAAACCTGGCCAGATTCCATCACCCTCAAATTTTCAAACTAGTCCTCATCAAACGTGACAGTCAACTTCTAACCCATCTTGCAGCCAAGATGTGTCCAAATCCAAGACTCTGATTTGGCACATTCATCCTGAAATAACCCATAGTATTACATAAATATATGACAAGCAAAAGTGATGATATAATTCTCCACTTTATATATGGGAAAATATGCACAGAAATAACACCAAACTGAAGAGACAAGATTAGCAGACAGTACATTTTTGTAGATTCTTATCACTAACTGATAAACACTTCCAAGGGATGTCTGGCATTGTGTCATTAAGGACAATCAAACCCAAACAGAGGTACAGGATGCAGAACTAATTGATATATGAACACTATATCTGTTGCAAGTGTCTACAGCTACAGTATAAAGAAAAAATTCTACGCAAGTCTTTAAATGTATTAGTGAAAATAGGTTTGGAGAGGTATTTCCTGACAATTTTTTTTACTTTGAAAGTTGTCAGGAAAAGCACCACAAATCATTAATGCTGATAATTCGCACTGGGGAAATGTGTATGGCCTTACATTACACCATCTTACATAACAATATCAAATATGAAAATCAAAAACGTTTTGTAATAAATAGCATTTTTACTGATTGCACATGATTATGTTAAACAGCTTCTTCTAACAGTGTCACAGAGGTGATTTAATAGCTCCTATAACTAATCTTCCCAGATGACCTCTCCCCTCTGCTGATGAAGCCTATTCAAAACCTAATGCCCTTTGCTCATTTTACCATCTTTTATTTCCAAACTCTTTTGATCATAAATACTTTCGGCAAAATTCTTCTTTCCTCTGAACAAATTTTCTGTGGACATCTTACCTCACCTATGTGAGCGATATAAAAGAAAACATGTCCTTATCACTGTTATTATTATTATTATTTACCTGAAACCATCACATCATCAATAAGTATAAGAAATCACTCCTCAGGTATCTGACATCTGTGTAAAGTACTGCAGTTTCCAGCTTCTTTCTTTCAGCACTGAAGCAAAATGTGGCTCTGAGAAGGAAATTCACACAGCTCATTTTTCACAAACAATTGAAAAGAAACCCCATCTCCTAGAAATACCAAAAGGAAGATGATGTTTTTAAAAATGTTACCACCCCATTCAAATAACATAGAGAAAACTTCATATACAAAACCAAATACTCATGCACTGAAAATACACAGAATGCTGTAAACTCACAGATATTAATAATCAACTTTAAAAAAAAACAACAACAACCACCAAACAAAACTAACCTGGAAGGAGTTAAAAAGCAAGTCATATAATTATAGCTGGAATAGGAAGAAATTCAAAGTTACTATCAAGGTCAAAAAAGGCGAAGAGGAGAGAAGTAAGAGTTCCCTATGAGAAATGTAGACGGTAATAATCCAGGGATCCCGCAGGAGCTGCGAGCAGGTTGCCACAAGCAAAGCAGGAATCCCTAGGGGGCAGTACATAATTAACAATTTGAAGATGTAGCCATTGTCACAAAGACAGGCACTGCTACCCAAAAACGTGAGCAAGCATTTTGTTTTCAGAGCAGCTTGCTGATTACACTATAAACCCAGATTGTTTGCCCTTATATAATAATGAACTACTTTCTGTTACAAATATTTTCCTCTAGGATCATTGCATTTTCTAGTGAAACGCAGAAATTGCAGAATGTACGGAAAACAACCAGACAGAATGAAAGAAAAGCAGTAAAACACTCCTGTTTGGGGGAGGGGGGAGGGAGAAAGAAGATGAAATAAGCATCAATATCGTCTTGATTATAAAGGTAAAGTAAAACTTGAGTTGATGTACATTATATATAATTATTTGTATATAATTTGCACAAAAGAGCTACTATTGAGTTTATAAATCAAATTAAATCATTGCTACAATAAAACTGTTCTGATTCAGCTCCAGGATTGAATCATTTTTCATATGATAGGGTAAACAAGTCAAATTTGTATTTTTGTTTCCAGATAAAAATAATGCAATAATTACCATCTTTGTCTGCTGCAACTATCAAATAGAGAAGTACCTCTATTCTTCAATTTTAAACTCAGAGCTAGCAATCAGACCAAGCTCAAAGAACACTGAGAGAGTACCTGTGCTATACAGGATTGTCAATCAGCAAAGCCGTGATTTCACGTTTTGAATAATGCAGGTGCCAGGGTACAGCCACCTTGTGAGTGAGCAATTTTAATGTGTGCCTCTATACTGCCTGTATATCTGCAAGTATTGATTATGTTTTGCTTTTCCCTTAAGAATGCAGATATCAGGAATCCTGGTTATCCATATCACCTACACGGGACACACAAATACGGCCCATTCATATGTAATTATCAGCTGTTCTTCCCGGTCCCAAGTTAGAGCTCGTAAATAACATTAACGTTCTTTTATAATAAAGCCATATTTTGGAAGCAGAAAGCAAATAAGTAAATGAGTGCAAGAGGACAAGGCTTTATCTTTTCTATGCCATTTCTTCGTTGTTATTGAGGACTAATGCTTTTCCCTAACATTAGCTTCAACCACAACCTTCCAATACCGTCCTCTAAGCATGGTATTCCACACAAAAGGCTATCCTGCCATGAGGACTGCCATATTAAAGCCACTTTTGTAAACTTCACATAAATCATCAGCTTTGCAGGCATGCAAATCAAAGTTAAAATTTCAGAGACAGGAGGAAAAATATAAATTATTATCATGACAGTGTCTGTCCCTGTTCTTTCATTGAGGAGGTCCATTACGAAATTCAACAGAAAAAAAAAAAAAAAAAAAAAGGAGGGAGCATGTTTTGATTAAAATGCACAGACAATCAATTCTCCTCGGATCAAGTCTTCTTCTGGCCCGTAGTTGCATATGAGAATCTTGCAGTCCCTTTAAAAGGATATGGTGTCTAGCATGCTTAAAGGTCTTCTGTAAGGCTACTTCAGATTTTTTCATTTTTGCTGATAAGATTTTCACTGACTTCTTTTTTTTTTTTTTTTAAATAATTGTCTGTGGTCAAAGCTCAAATCCAAGGCCTAAAATTAAATAAAGGAAGGTCTGACAATATGTTCGGACTGTCTGAAAACTTACAGACTTGAACTCTATCATTTAAACTCACAAGGGCATTACCTTGTATTTAGAGCAGGTTTAAAGCAGCATGGAAAACCATGGTTGCAATTTTATGAGAGGTTCTATTATTCAAAAAGAAAAATTTTGCTTACTGACAAAAATTACACATTTTCACACTTTCCAAAAGCAGGAGAAGTGAAGTTAATTTTGAGATAATCAAAATATTTTGAAAATTTCAAAATAATAGCAAGCCAAGAAGTTGAGTGATTACCAGCTTCAGAGCAAAGAGCCCAGTATCCTTGGAGGCTTAGCTTATGTCTTTTGGAAATGCCTCAAAACCAACGCAAGACATTTTGGTTGCCATTAGTCTGGGGGTTTTGAGTGAAAATTTGCTTCGTTACCACCTATTAAAGCGGCTGTATTTCATATGCAAGAGATTCGATAGAAACACCATGAATGTACCTGTTTCTAAAATGAAACTAAGAAACAGACAAATACACTAAGAGGAAAGGAGAATCAGTCTTGAATCAATATTGCCTTCAGCGTGGTGCTGCGAGAGGGACTGTCACCCATCAGACATGCCGGAGCGAACTTCTCGATTGCAGAGTTTTGCTGATGGGAACACCAGAAAATCTTTGCTCTGCAGCTTTCATTTCTGATATTCTGGACTCCATTACATAATACTCTTTCATCATTTACTACATTTTATTATGCACTGTAAATGTAAAATACTTATTTTACTTTCTGTAATTATAGGCATACGCCTAGTAAAGGATCCACCTTTTGTAGCCTTTATACCCATGTAAAAATAATCATTTAGAAATCTATTAATACCACTATAGTTTTACTGACCATATATTTTGAGAAAGTTGTAATTTTTTTATTTTAAGTTGTCGGTCAAAGTGGGGTAAATTTCCCATTATTTTCAATGAATTTCCAGTAGATTAAATAATGTTAGCTACCTGTCACTGTATCATACTGGAAGCTAAATTTCTCTGCAATGTAGTTCTCATGGACTTGAAGAATTTGATTCTGATAAACATGCTGAGTTAATTAGAAGCAATGTCCCCTGTCATCTCAGAACAAAAGCTAGTCACGAGTAATCTTGAAATATTATCTACTTCGTGAAATGGTGTAAACAAGGAGCTGACAACTTTTAAAGGGCAATTGGCAAGATTACATGTTTCTTTCCTAAATTACAGATAAACTGTGATAGTAGGCACTCAGTAGGAGCCAGGAGATGTTGCTTCTAAGGCACTTAGGTTTCACCTCGACAGTCGGCCGGTACCATATCAGCTGTCTGTGAGGCAGAAGTTTCCCAGCTTGCACAGAGTTTTATAGAGTCAAGAATTGGGATCTGCTGCCTCTCGCAGTGCTTCTCACAGCACCACGGCCTTCGACTCCTGCCTGGGCTGCACATCGTTTGACACAGACCCCTGATCTGTATTGGGAACTTGTGTCATAGGTTGCCGATGCTGGTCTGAACTTGGGATAGGTGGCCAACTTTTTGCAGCCAAAACAATGTAAACATGAAAGTTAAATTAGCATTCCTTGTAAAGACTGAGAAAAATTGAAAAGAAAACAGCAGAGGAGAAAATATGCACACACATGGTGAGATGTCTTCTTCATTTGCTTTCTGACATTGTTTACCAATGGAAAGCACTCAAAAGAACAGCCTACATATGAAATCAGACAATTCACAGACCAGTATTCCAGAGCCAAAATTTACAGCCTCTACAATGATGGGGAGAAGAAACTCTACAATATCCTGTTGAACTTTAATTCCACTGCCTACACACAACCTGACTGGGGTCATTGCTTGTGAAAAACACTCTCCCGTGGCTGACATTTGGGAGTCAGCAATGAACTGTTGCAACATAAGAAAAAAATGCCACAGCAAACCAAAATCCATAACCTGAGCGTCTCCTTATGTCTGGTGACTTGATGAACTTCTAGTGAGATATGAAAGACTGCTAAACCGTATGGACTTTACTTGACGCTACTTCCCACTCCAGTTAAGAGAGAATTGCCATAAAGAGTCTCAAGAATGCAGCGGATAGGATAATTATAAAAACAAGACTAAGGTAGACTACTTCCTTTTACTTGATGGCAGGTATTCCCAAGATATTGGATCTATCAAAAGTGATGGGGTAGAAAATAGTAGTAAAATCTTCACAGACTGACTGATCCAAGCTGCAAACTACTGATCTGAACTTCCGCCTTTTTAAGAACAGCCAGTAGGAATTTTGGCTGAGTTCTGCTCTACATTTTGTGTTAATTCAACTTTTCTAAATGTAGTTTCCTTAGAGAAACTAATTTGCTTCATTCCCATTCTCATTCAATCATACTTCGTGCTTGTCTGTTGATTAAAAGTTGGTAATTTTCACTAGACAGTTGCAATAAAAATTGAGAGGTTGAAAGGTCACAGAGATGTTAAGGTCATCCAGGTCTCAAAAAAAACCAAACCCCACATGGTCATGTTAAAAGAAAAAAAAAAAAAGTATCTTATAATGTCCTGATACAGGAAAGGCTACAGTGTGAAATTACTACTCATTATATGTTCTGAAATTCACATGGGATTGCAGCCCTGGGACATAAATCCATTGAAAACCTGGTTCTTTTTTTGCTGCTCATAGAACTAATTTTGTTTTTTTTTTTTCTCAGTGGTAATCCTTGGCAAAAATGCTGTGAAGGAATAATGACTCCTGTAATTTATCCACACAGAATACGTGAAATATCAGAACTGTGGAACTGCAGGCGGCATCACAAAGCTCTACTCACTTTACGTTAGTGTTAAGATAGACATATACTTGTCAGCAGCATTCTGCCTCTAGGCTAACCTACTTAGTTTCTGGCTTTCTGTGTTGACAAGCAAGAGGGCTATTCTGCTTTCATCCCTAATAAACAGATCTAAGACTACTTTCAAGTACAGTTACAGGCTGACAGCAGTTTTTGGTTAGCACCAGTGTTGGCTGAATCTCATCAAGAGATGCATTCCTATTGCCCAACTCTCTGCTCTGGTAGTTTTTGAGATGAAAAAAAATGTCACAGGTTGCTAAGACAAAATAAACATTTATAACCATGAAAGGACAAGTTTTTCTTACGTGACTTATTGAAATTCCTATTTGGATAAAATAACAAGTTCTTCCAGCTACTGTAATTGAGGAGGTTCTCTTCTATTTACAGAGAAGCAGCACAACAAACTTATGCTATCTCAGCCTGCATGACATCTGGCCCCAGGCTCAGTTCAGTTTCTACATGCACTGCTTCCTGTCAGAGTAATTAAGTGCATTTTTCTTGATTAACAAAAATCCAAACAAGATAAAGAGCTAATTTGCTTTCTGCTCTGGGTCCCAGTGGATGAAGCCTGTACATATTTCTTGGGGGTTACCATTTTCACTTTAGTACTGAGATAAATCTAATGACTTTCCTAAGAATGCTATAAACAGGTAATTTTTAGATACACTAAGATTTTTGTAATAAGAGATATTACTTAAATTTATAGTAAAATCAGTTTAGGCTTGAGAAGCTGAAAGAAAGGAGCCAACATGAACAGAAATAGTTTCTTATTTTATGTTCCTGTGAAAAGGGAGAGGTGCAGATTTTGAGTTAACACTTGCCAGCAATTCAAGGCTGCTATCAGTTCAAATTTACATGAGGAACAGAGTGAAACAATACATACAAAACATAGTTCAAACAACGTGGAATGCAATAAGTGAACACTCAGCAAAAGCAGTAAGTACTTTGTTCTGACAAAGGGACGTGGAAATACTTGCTTATATGAGCAATCCTTAATTAAATAACATAGCGACTGTTTAGCAAATTTTGTGTAAAAAAAAAATATCTAAATAAATAATTAAAATAATTGGACCTAAACTGAATTGGTGTTGAAGTTAGCACCCCAGCACATAAATAAAGTCTGTATAGGAAGTAAAACCACCTTATCAAGCACTTGGCAGATTTAGAAACATGGAAGGTGGGCCTCAGAAACTCCCCTAAAAAAAAATTTAGGAAATTTACTTGTAAATTTCATTCTCTCACCCCATCTACCCTTTTAATTTTCTTTTCAAAACCCTTCAAATTCTAACTGCATACTGCTCCTGTATGAGGTGACCCCTTGGAATATATTAAGCAGATGATAGCTCATTCATCACATGACCCCTTTGCAAAATATGGGGCTAACTTAACAGCATTGAATAAATCTCTTTCCTAAAGCTCTGTGTAGGTTTCTAACATGCAGAGATATTTTTTTTTTTTAAATATCCTTCATTTCCTATCCACTTAAAATGTTTGAAACCACTGTAACACTGTAATAAGGAGCTTTAAGATACCCCGATGGGTCAAACTGCAGCCTTCCTTGGGGCCCTATAGTGGATTTGACACGACCAGCAGCAGGTCTGTGGGTCACACTGAGAAGGAGCCAAGAATTCACAGTGGGTGAAGACTTCTTGGAAGTATTAGAAGTAAAAATGGTTACATTTCAGATTAAAACTGTGCTAAATGCCTGCCTTAGCCTGGTCATTTGGGGCGCTCAGCATATATTTCTAAAGCTGTGAGGTTATTTTTAATACTCTTGCAGGTCACTTTTAAATGAATTTGCACTTCAATCATTATCTTTGCTAGAGCACATATTATACCTACCAAAAGTAAGGAAACTTACATGTGCTGTATAGCATCCTCAGACAGAACATGGTTCATTGCAGCATGAAGCTCATTGTAGTGCTCTAATGATTCTGTTAAAATTCTGGTCAGTTTCTCCCAATCAGATACTGGAAAGTAACAAGGTTCTCCAACACCATGGGCAAAGTGGCAGTAAATTAGTGGCTTATGGATAAATACATGCTCATCAACACCCTGGTGGTAACAATATAGAGATATAAACAAGTATTCACTCAGCATATTAACCCTTTAACACAATTTTCTCCTTTGTGTGTGCGTGTGTGTGTGCTTATGAAAAATTGCTGGAGTCTGGGAACGATCCTTTTAGCTATAGAGCCAATATCAGATAGTGTTTTAATTTTTTCCATCAGACTAGCAGCATGCCATTTCTAGAAGTCTAGATTCAAGATCTCTTGGACTGTGTCTTCTTTTTGGAGACAGTTGAAAAGGGTATAAAATATAATGCAGGTTTTGGCAATAGCTTTTCATTTCAGCTCCTTTTCTGGAGGGAAATGAGTTCAGCAAAATTATTTTTTCCCAGGCATTTTACGCTATTTATATATTATATATATATATACATTTCATGTAGTTTTACTCTGCCTTCCCTGGAGTACACTCTACTTCAGTGTATTCTCTGTTGATTCCGAATATTCTCCAAGTCTTCACCGTGGTGTGCAACCATAAGGTGGTAGCATCTGAACCAAAAAAAGGTAAATTGTCTTGTTACAAGTAAGAAACCTGAATAAGTATGCTTCTTCAAGTAAAACAGAGGACAGAATACTTCTTATGACTGGACTGATTTTGTTTTTCTTGTCTTTTCTATTCTATTGAAATTATGTCCATTCAGACCAGGAACAGATTTTTTTTTTAAAAAGTTCTATAATAAACAATGAATCTGTAAAGTATACAGTTCCAATATCACGACATTCTTTCCATCTTCCTAATGCTTAGAAGATAATATGGCATGAAACAGGACAGACACAAACAATACATCTTACCTCATGTTAAGAATCACACCTTAAAGTACCTTCTTTAGCATGGATGAGAATTTTGTTAAAATGTTCGATATCTTTTTCTCCATACATTTAACTGAGCAAATACAAGGTGATTTCATGGAGCCATAAAAGGAGAAAGTCAATAAAAATCTATATATCACTGGGGTGGTGAAAGTATTCCCTGCAAAAACATTTTCATTCAACCACTTTTTTTTCCTTATACATGACATTGTCAATCCCTCATTAGAAACTAAAATGTTTCAGTCAGTGATATGCATTCTTGGGTCACCAAAACATGAATATTTACTTCCCACAGTTTGTAAGTTTAATGGGCAATTAATGACCTGTTGTAAAAGGAGGAGTATAATGAGGTTGTGTTTTTGCCTTGGGAACAGTGAACCCTTCCCCCTCACCCTCCTTTCTATGACTTTCATCTTTGTTGTAATCCCATTTTATTTATCTCTGACACACCTCTTTCTCTTCAGGAAAGCCTAACTGTATCCTACTGGAGTCCCAGCTTCTTTTTAAAACTTCTTTTTTCTAGATTGCCTTTTTTGTTCTGTATTCTTCCCAGCTTCACTCCCAATATAGATTACCTTGGCACACTGAATACCAAAGGACTACACCAGTATTACAAACAGCACATCGGACTTAAGATTGCCTAAGAGACTTTTTCCCTTACTTCTGATGTGTTGTTAAGCTTGACCCTTGTAGGTACCCTTCATTAACTATCACTTAGCTACTCCAACTCTCCATTTTCTCATTGGTTGTTATCAGCCAACAAAATCTGGCCTTGTTAAAGGCAATGGAAATGTCCCTCGACTTCAGGATTTCACCCAGAGTACCAGCCCTGGCATGGCTTCTTGAAGAATGCTGCATTCATTTTTAGGAATCGGCAGATTAAAGTCTGCCACAAAGTGCTAATGCAAATGCATTCAACTAGGGCTTTTGCAGTATGGAGTTACTCTGATACTTAAGACTAAATCCAGCAAGCATGTTAATAGGTACTTGGTGAGCAGGTAGCTCATGTAACCATACTTCCCCTAACATCTTCATACTCATGTACAAGGTAATTTAGTATCATTTATCTATTCTTATGTCTAGCGCATATAACTACTGGGAAAACTTATTTGGAAATTTTCCATGATTGAGGTATTTATTGTGAAAATGCTTCTTTTTGCAGTAGCCTTTTGATCCAGCTGTATTATGAGATTCTTAAAACAGACATCCTGTTTCCTCCTTGCTTTTAAACAGATGTTAAATAAGCAGCTCTCAGGGACTACGGGTAAAATTCCGACCTCAATCCAACGATGAATATTTCCAAATGCTTTGAAAAAAGGAAATTGTCTTTAAAACCTAGACATAACATACAAAAGAACAGAAACTCTTGAAATACAGAAAAACAAATCATGCTCTCAACAGCACAGTTGTCCCAGCAATACCTCTGACAACCAGAAAGATCTTTACTATGTTTTTTGTAACATTGATTCCCCTTTGCCAACCTCACATGCACTTTTTCAGGCTTCCCAAATTGCTGCTGTCTCCCACGCACCTGCTGATGGTCTCACACTACTGCTCACTTCTTGCCAGCTTGATCCACAGTACTAAAAATGTTCTCACTCGTACAGAAAGCGGTAGCTGAATTTGTTAAAAGCTAACCCAGATAGAAAGGCTAAACAAAAACCAAACCAGCTTGGAAAAAAAAAACCCACCAGGTTCACTGAGTTGCCGATCTTTATGGTATTTTTACAATATTTTTTTTTTTAAGTATGTTCAGAAATGTTGACTGTGTTTTGGTTCCGCTTACTTATTCCTCACTTTCTGCCTGCAGCACACAACCAGCAGTACAGGAATTGTACTAGAGTTACAATATTTTTTTTTCTAGAAATATCCTGCCAAACTTTGTGGGCACGAGGCAGCAGAATGGGAGGACTATTCACATTTGAAAAGATAAACTGTCATGAATTTGGACTTGCAAAAGGCTGAGGAAGGAAGCGTGGAGCTATCGTGTCCAATGGGAGTCACTTGGACTCCTCAGCACCCTGCATGCTCCTGCCTCCCCACAGTCTGCTCTGCAAATAAACACAGGCTAACTGTTGTCTGTGTACTTCAGAAAGGAAAAGGGAAAGGAGAGGGGAGAGTAGGGGAGAGGGGAGGAGAGGGGAGGAGAAGGGAAGGGAGAGGAGAGGAGAGGAGAAGGGAGGGGAGGGGAGAGGGACAGGAAAAGAGAAAAATCTGGCAGCTTTAGTCCAGAGCCCAGATTTTGTCTTTTGCTATGTCAGGCTTCATCTATTAGATATCTCATTCATACTGTAGCGGAGTGGAGGGATACTATGTAAGTTTTATGTGAGCTGCCTCAATAGGGGAACAACTCAGTTATGTGGGAACCGGAACTTTGCACACACATTTACCTGGCTTTTTCAGGGTAAGTGGTAAGTGTGTGGGGACTATGGATCTGCCACATTTAGATTGTTTCTGGTACTTGAGTCAGTTTGTTCAAGGTTTGCACTGCATGGATGTCCGGACAGGCTCAGAATAAATACATTTGGGAGTACTACCATTTGCAGCAACTGTTCACATTCAGTTTTAGAGCAGTCCAGAACACAAACTTAATTTCTTAATCATGTGGCAGCTTGTCATGGGTGCCAAAATCTGGAGCTTTCAAAAAAGTTTTATTATAGCATGTCTATATTTTGCCCTCCACATTGCTGCAAAGTCATCTATCACATTCAAGCTCCTGATTTGATTAGAGGCATGACTCCAATATTCTGAAAAATTGGTCTTACCCTCTCATTCCTACTACTCCTCTCTCCAAGGAGGAATGCCTTGGAAACGCACAAGAAACAAGACACAGGAAATCTACTAGAAGATCTAATAAATGTATCTAGCAAATGCTAAACTTTTAACCATAAGCTTCATACAACAAAACCCTAAGAATAAGATCATAACTGTTACATAATGCATTACAATTTAAAAAAATAATAATTAAAAGCAACAACAACAAAAACTTTGCCAGGAGCCTTAGACCTGACTGAATCTGGTGCAAAAGTATGTGAAACATGGTCAAATTTATTCTCTTGGCAGCTTTTAACCTTTAGAGTTTATAAGATAACTTTCAGGGTTATAGGAGATTTGTATACTAAGATTTTATAAGCACTTTTATCCTGATAATTACAACACCATTGATATTTTGTGGCTCAGAACCTCACTGCCTGAGAATGCTGCATTCTTTCTGGTGGCCATTGGGTCACCATAAGAAAATGGTATTACAGAATCTAGAAGATGTTCAGGCATGGTAGCTACTCTGAGTACTGACATAGTATGTACATGTATATTTGGGGAACTCTCCAATGAGTTAGGCTAGAGATGTTAAAAGACAAGTTTTACATAAATCATACAAGAATCTATAATGCTTAGCAAAGAGAAAGAGCAATTTATACATACAAGAACTACACAGAAAGACCTGTATTACTTGGAATATACACATCAAATCTCTTAAATTAAAAACATAATTGAATCCAGTCACTGTGGGTAGAAAGTCCTGGGTCATTTTCTGATGCAGACAGATTGCATCTTATATAAGTGAGATGATAGATTTCACTACACTGTAACTGCAGCTCCAGTGCTGGAAAAGGATATTTATGGTCTTGCTCTATATGGTGGTTAGAGCATCCATCTCTGGGAAGCGGACAGCAAAAAGAGAGAAATGTCTCCAAGAGATTAAAAAAATAGTGTGTGTGGAGAAGAGGATAATTATTTCTTTTAAAATATACCCACATAAATATTTTAATAACAATGAAACCCAGAAATTGAAAGCACAAGTTGAAAAGGTTTTCACAGCCAAAGCACACAGTGTTAAATACCTTATTCACTCCCTGTCTCACTTGATGGAGATCATAATTGCTATCAAGTTAGTATGAAACCTGCCAAATGAGCCTGACTTCAGGGCAGTGTGCTCCTTTGCAGCTGTTTTCTTTCCAGAATGCCTAATAATCTGTGTATATTTAATCAAATTGGGATAGTTCAGAGTATGAATGTTTGGGGGGAAAAAAAAAGTAAAGCATATAGCACCTTAGTGGAGTACCAGGCAAAAGTGAACTGTAATAGAGTTGTTAAATTTCTTAGGAAGAGTAGTATATTGATCCTTTATCTTGGATCAATCCAATTCTAATTCTATTATTAACGTCTTTATGGTCTTTATAGCAGTCACCTAAAACCCAGAGAACTCAAAAAAATTCCCTTAGGATGTTTTTTTTTCCCATAGGTGCAGCTCACATAGAACTGGTCAAATCACAAAATCCCTCATTTGTAGAACCTTTCTATAAAAAAAGAAAAAAAAAACACCTATATCTCAGAAAGTTAAAAATAACGTCTCTTGAAGCTAAACAGTTTATAAAACTCAGACGCTTTTGCAGAAATTACACTTCTGATCAGTCAGCATTTTCAAATGAAATCATGTCATAGAACACTCCTAATCAACCTAAATGTAAAATATACTAATATATACAGATTCATAACTTAGATTCTCTACAGTGAAACCAAGCAGTATGAGAAGCTATTTGATACAGGTTACTTAGTACCATCAATTAGTAAAAAAAATGTTGGCGAGTTCAAATACAATACAGATGACACCTCAGATGCTAGAAAGATGGTTTTAGGTAAAAGCACAAACACAATTTTTTGAAGTATATGTATTTCCAGGTATGAAAAGATATTAAAACTACACAGATGAAATCACTGCACAGGAAAGAACTCAACATAAGGCAAAGAAAACATGCTAAACATATTTCAGAGTGACCAGTTAAAATATAAGCATAAAAGGAATCTAACAGTGCAAAACAGCAGCCAGGCACAAGGTCTGCTATTGAAGATAAAAGCACTCCCACACTTTAGGCTAATTAGGTCTCTTAATTTCAGCTGTCATCAGTAGGTGAAAAGAAGTGAACTTGCCCTTTAACATCTTGTGCAATAGGATGAATGAATGGTTGAAACACCAACTGAACCTGCCCACTGAAACACTGTTCTTGCAGTCAGGACACCACTCTGTCCTGACTCTCACAACCAATACTGAATTGCATGATTCGAAGCCAGTTTACAGGAGAACAGTCAGTAAGAGTCCATAATTACAAAATGTCGTGGTATTACTTTAGTATTAAGATTATAATCTTACTTTTGATACTTGATCTTCTCCAAAACCCATTATTTAATTTAGCAATATAAGTCAAAACTGTCTAGATGTGAAAAATTTGCATGTGTAATTACCTGTGATCACACACACGCACACACATGTCCAGCCATACTGGTTCAGAGCAAGGATTCATCCAGACTAGGATGTGGTCAGCAGCAGCCACCTGAGTAGAATAAAAACCACACAAGCACATACAATATTTCCCCACTAATAGTCTCATAGCCTCCAAATATTTTCAGCTCAGGAGATTTTCTGAGTTTGTTGTGTTTTGTCTTTACACCTAACATAGTGGCCTTCCAGATGTAAACATTGGTCTCCCCTTGAATGCATGAAAACATCTGTTCATTACAGCTTTTGGAAAGGAGTTGCAAATGCCATTCACCCACTGCGTGAACTCCCTCTTCTTGTTTTATACCTCTCTCTCCTATGTTCTTACACTGTAAGAGACTGCAAATAGTTGGTCTGCATGCACCCTCTTGCTAGCAGTTGTGATTTTGTTGACCTCCAATATATCTGCTTGGGTTGCCTCTTTTCACAGCTATCAAGTCCCAGCCTCTGTAAAGAAGCTGTTCACCGCTTTTGTCATCCTTGTTGCCCTTCTCTGCACCTTTTCCAATTCTAAAGCATTGTTTTTGCAATGATATGACTAGAATTGCACATAATTTTCAACATCCAGGTGAACAATGTCTTTAAATAGTGGACTAACTACATTTTCTGTTTGCTCTCTATTCCTTCTCTAATAACTTCTAATAATTGATTTGCTTTTTTTTTTTTTTGACTGCTGCCAAGCACTGTGCTGATGTTTTCATGGAACTATTTATCATAACCCCCAGGTCTCACTCTTCAGTGCTAACTGTCAGAGCCCATCATCTTCTACGTGAGATAGGCTTATTTTACCCAATGTACATGTACTTTACATTTATCTACACTGAATTTCATCTGGGTAATTCTATTACTCAATCACTTTGGCAATTCTTCACAGCTGGTCCTCATCATTGCTACCTGGAAGAACTTCAAATCATCAGCAAACTTTGTCACTCCATTGTTCACCCCTCTTTCCAGGTATCTTACATACATTTTTAAACAGCATAGATCTCCCTGTGGAATTCCGCAGTGATCTCTCCTCCATTGCAAGAACTAGTCAGTTACTCTTCTCCTCTGTTTCTTACTTACTTGGCCAGTTACTAAACCATATAGCAACTCTTTCTATGTTGTGGCCGTTTAATTTCTGTATAAGCCCTTAGTAGGAGATTTTGTGAAAAGCCTGTTGGAAACCCAAGCAAACTACATCAGTCAAATGACTCTCATGCTTGCTGTTCAAAGAACTCCAAAAGATCTGGCAGACAGATCCAGCTGTTTCAGCCTTGAGAACTTTTGGGTGGAAACCGCTTATTACTGTTTATTAGTATTCATTCTGTTCTTTGGTACTGTTATTCCTTCCTCAGTTTATTCAATTGAGGCAGACTTTTGCTGATGTCCCCACTCTCTCCCCACAAAAAAATAGGTTTCTACGTGGGAACAGCCCCAGTTTTAGTCACAGCAAACATCAGTACAGAAAATGAGTTTAGCTTCCTTGTAAAGCCTTTATCCTCTGAGTAGTCATTTTGTATGTTGGTCATCAGGTGTTTCTGCTGATGTGATCAAAACAAAGGTTTAGTGGAAATTTTTATCCCTGAAACTAGTTACTTCTTAAACTCTTTTGGCAAGACTGATTAGAGTTTTATATTTAGTCTTTAGTTTACCGTCGTCCCTACTTACTTTGTTCGGACACACTTCAGTTTTCTGAATGATCCTTCCTGTTTCTAGTAGCTTGCTTTCCTTTGCTGATTAGCCATGCCAGTCTGCTTTTACTCTTTCTGAAGTCTTTCCCAAAGGATGGGGCATGCTCTGCTGCTGTGCCCTTAGCTCAGTGATCTTCTTGCTCCCTGGAAGGATTTAATTCTTTCAGTGGCCCATTTTAGCTTCTTTTTAGGGGGCTTCCTTGTTTTGACAGAGTTGCTCTTTTTGAAGTTAAGCACACTTGTGGTGGATATTTTGGCCTTTGTTGCTCCTGTGGGGGGACGGAATTGAAGTACATTACAGTCACTGTCACACAGCAGCGATTCCTTTGTGAGATTTTGAACCAGATCCTGCACATCACTCAATACACAAACAAGCTGTCACTCAGTGCGGTCTAGTTGTTTAGGGAGCTGATCTCAGCCCCCTCTCTACTTTGCTGCTCAGCCAGCTCAGTCACAGGTGCATGGCTCTGTTGGAGGATTTGCGCGTGGGTCTGTCAGAAACAGGATTAAGGGAACCGAATTGTTATTTCCTTTAGTAGACTATGCATTTAATAAATATGGTGGAGAAACAAGGTTGCAGAAATGTGTAGTGCCTGTTGAGGTATGTGTTTGTTACATGCAGACACATTTTGCCTGTCTTTGGAATTCAAACCCTAATGGCCTTAAAAACGGAAACCCCCAAGCCTGAGCATGGGTATAGGCAGTGGCAGTGAAGATTTGGCACAAGGCAGGAAAAAACATTTCTGCTATGCAACTGCCACAAACAGCTCCTTGGATCTGGCAGAAAAAATATAGACAACACACCCTCCCTGAAGCTCTAAAACAAGTTAATCACAAATCAATTTCAATACAAAATAAAATTAACCCTTAAATTAAGCCAGTGTTGCTCCTTTCTCTTCATCTCCCATGAAAGACAGAACTATGAAGTTCACTAGAGGCTTCCACATCTCTCTGCACTGTGTGTGGCACGTTTCCAGGCCCTGCCGAGAAGAGTAGCACCGTAAATCCTTAAAACACAAAGGCAGACAAATAGTCCTGCTGGTGTGTGATGGTTTGGAGACCTCTGTGTACTCTTTCACTGTACTCCTTAAAGAGTCAAAGGACTTTTGAGGAGACCTGGGGTGTCTTATGCATGATTCTTGTTTTACAATACAGTATTTACTCGCCTATATGGGTTCCTTGGGGATGCCTTGGTAACGAGTCTAACTGAAGGTTTCCCTATATACCCCGTCCCCTCATCACCTTTTAGCTGGTACTTATAACTGTGTCGTTCCTTGCCTGCTCTGTGTGAGACAGAGCACCATCTGTCTGCTGTCCAAAGCCATAACAAAATGTTAGGATGTTCATTCTCTTCAAATTAAGAGCTTGAGTGTTACGGTGAGTGAAAACATTTTGTTAAAAATATGGCATTTGGCACACCTACCCAAAGATGCTGATTTACTGAAAACTTCCAGCAGTGGGATTCATGCATGTGACACACTGACAATTGTGAATTTCTTTTAAAATCAGTTTCTGTCTGTCATACCTATGTAGTTACAAAATAACAAAGGGATAATAAAGCTCAATTGTATATTCACAGTTTGAGACTTCTATTGACAGATCTTCACACTGAATGCTTCTGCAAGAAAGTGTGATTATGTAGCTCTGTTAAAAGAACTGAAAACCTCTCCTTTGTTACAACTCTCTTACACACCATTTCTATCATTTGGAATCTTTTAAGGAACGTGTCAAAGTTGACAGGCCCAAATTTGGCCTCCTCTCACCAAATTGTAATTGTAGATTTAGAATATCTACCATGTAGGAAAAAATCCCAGCAGTCAGCCTCTCCAAGACAAGGGCTAACTTCTTTGCCTAACTGCAGGTTAGCCAATAAGCCAGCAACGATCTACCCTTTCACCCCACAAAATGCAGGTTTCTGCTCATGTTCTACACCATCCGTCCTCTTATGACCTACATATTAAATTGGTACTGGGCCGAAAGTCATGCTTACTCATTTACTTATGGGTTAGATGGTTGTATTTGTTCAGCTTGTTGCCTCTAACCTTCTACTGCACCATTGAAAGCTCTACTATATCTCGGCCATGAGAGTGCTCTACCAGAGCTTTACGTAAAACTTACAGAGCCAATCTTCTGGGTTCTCTTCCATCACGTGTCATGTTGCATGGGATTAACAATGGCAGCTAGTTTGAGTTCTTGGATCTTTGTTTTCTAGCCTGCAAATTAGGTCAATAACATTTTCCCAATCTATGGGAAAGCTCGGTGGTTCACTTTGTCCAAAAGAATCCTGAACCCATGGCAGCTAAAAGAGAAAAAAAGCTAGAGAGAAAAAAAAGCTAGAGAGAAAAAAAGGAGACATATTTAATATAATATATATAATTAAAGAATATTTATTTGGTATTGCTTCACTGAGAATCCAAAAGGATTCCAGGAATAAATTTATGTGTTTGCAAAAAAATACAGTGAGATGTTAAAATATGAAGTGCAATATCATAGGACTGCAAGTCTGGCTGTTGAGCTGTTCTTGACAACAGAAAAAGAGTAATTTCAGGTCAGAAAAACTGGTAATGTCTTAGATACTTTAAAAAAAAGCAACAAACAAACAAAGGAAAACCTAGATTCACAGAATTGCAATGCTTGTCTTCTGCTGCTTGTCATGTAACAACACAGCAGAAATCCAAGCAGGATTCACTTGAATGCATATGCATAGAGTAGGCCATTAGATTACAATCTCTTGTGGTCTAGATTTGTTAGGTACCTGTTATCCAGAAGACTAACATTTTTATCCAAGCATCCTAAAGTAATTACTCTAAAGTCCTAGCCAGTCTTAGCCACTTTTCATTCAGACACATAGGTGTGTTTTATAATAAGTGAAATTACTGCAAAGGACAAAGTAAGGGGATCTTCCTTGATCCATTTCCTATCTCCTCCATCCTTTTGGAAATATTAACAGGGTGCACAATGGTGATTTGGAGTTCCTGGCTATATCATGCTTCAAAGCCTTTCAAGCAAAAAGGTAACGCGCCCTGAAGCTCCACACCTTAGTAGACCACTGGGCTTTTGGAAAAAAAATGGCAACATCTCTTTTTTCCCTTTCATTCAGCCAGCCCCAAAACATTTGACATAACCAAAACTCTGACAAAACAATAACAGCAAAATACTACACTGCAGTTAGCAAACAGCGTATGTAATCCTTCTAAACCAGATTGGAAATACATTGCCCTTGACTTGACAAAGGGCAGCTTATAGAAAGTCAGGAGTGATGTCTGAAAATACATTTCGCACCCTGAGGCTCTGCTTCAATTGTTTGTTTCCTTTGCTTTGTGTCTTGGCTGCACTAGTTATTGCTTAGTGCTTCTTGGAACATTTCAGTTCATCAGGGAGGCTTTCTAGAGCAGGACTTGAAGTAGAACTTAAATGTTAAAAAAATATTTTGGTCAAACTGCAGGAAGAAGTTGACATTATTCAGTTCTCCTGTGTGTTTTTAATGTCCCAGTGTCTGCCTAAGTTAAATTTACTTTAGGTCTTCCTCTTTGTTTCCAACTACTTTGTTTTGTAGTGCTAAACTAAACTGCAAAATAATGTGGAACCCTTATGAACCTCCACTTCCCTTTGAGCCCATGTGTCTAGGTCTGTGCATTTAAACTCCAGTAATAAATTTTTCCTTAGATACGCTGGCCACAATTTGGACATACAATAATGCATAAGCACCTCTGTGAGTGACCAGAGAACTTATCTCTAGAAGATTTCAGTTGTTTTCTATGGCAACTATGGAAACATCTCCCTCATACCTTCACGAAGATTCTCCTTTTGCACATAGGTCTTCCTCTTTCAAAGAACAAACATCACTTGCATTCACAGATTTGTGACTCTATGCCCACATCAGGCAGGAGCTCAAAGTGATCCAAGGACCATGAAGAAAGACTGTAACAGAAATCTCCACAGGTAGCAACAGGGAACCCACAGAAAACCTACTAGGCTCTGAGGTTGCATTAGTTTTCCCACATGCTCCTTTTATGCTAAAATTCTCTCTATGAGGTTTCCTTGTAAAAAAATTTCTGCAGGCAGATGTCAGGTGAGGAACCAGAGGCCTCAGAATTAGCGCACAAGCTAATGCTCACACAGTCTACCTCTGACTTACAAGGAATTAATGGCTTTTATGGTGAGCTGTTTTCCTTCTAAAGTTTTTTTTTATTTCTTCTCCCAAGGGCAGATATCCCATGACTCCCTTTCTCTGGAATCTCAGGTACTCGGGGTTACAATGAGTACTGCAGACTGATTCAAAGGCTGGTTCTTACACCACTAAAAATCCTATGCAAATCCTAATAATAAAAGTGGAAACAAACACCATTTAAACAAATAGCATCACCTGAAAACTATTAAAACTTTTACTGATGGCTGTAATCAAGGCATTGCTGGATTAGAGCATGAAGCTAAATGGAAGAACAGGCATTAGTATCAGGAATATTAAGATCATCAGTGAAATTAATTATCTTTAACAGGCCAAAGGAGAGTAATTTCTCTCAGTTTTCTCTTCCAAGGGTTTTTGAAAACACCTGCCAAGAGAGTAGATGCTGTTAGAGTAAACGTTAAGGCAATGCCTCAGGCCTATAAATATCCAAGCAGGTGTTTCATTTTAAGGACAAGTCCCCCCGGGATACAACCCATGGCATCTACCTGACCCAACAGCTTCAGAGTCTAAATGTCATTTTTTATGTAGTAATTTGAATGAATAGGTTACCCTCTCCCAGACCAAAATTAACATGGTCAGATACAATTAACAGCAATTATGTGTGATGCTACTCATTAGTCATCTGTAGTATCTCATGATTAATAATAAGAGGTTACCACAAACATAACTTAAAACATCTCTACAGTTTTTAGCATATTTATAGTTTCCACTGTAGAGATGCCAGACTACAGTGTTAGAAAAGAAAATCCCCTTTTCTGTTTTTCACAATGCTGAAATGTGCAGTACAGGAAATGGGAGAATAAATTTCCCCACTAGGATGTGGATACAGAGCGGTCGAAAGTCTAACTCCACCTAGGAAACGTCCTTTAATTTTCTGCCTTTTCTGCCATGCTTGCTCTGCAGATGCTGATAGTCCTCTGAACCTCATAAAGTTAAGTGAGGTCTTCAACTCATTTTTCACTGGTAACTGAGAGTATGCCAAGCCAGAACTTGCACATTCTGGGAGCTGCATATTTCTTTGCCATTGACACTTATCCTCCTTTCCCACTATTTTTCCATTTTGTTTCGGTTAATTTTTTGCTTCAGCAAATCCTGTGCAGGAATCTCTGAAATTAATTTTACCTGGCTCAACCATGACACTGCGGAACTGCAGGATGCACAGAAATAATAACTATTATTTTAAAATTTGTCTTTAGCATAAAGGCAGCAAAAATAAACCAGTTTATCACAGTATTCTCTGCTCATGTCCAACAACTGAATAACCAGTGTGCTAAAATCTCTGTAATTGCAATTATGTCTCCCTCCCTTTTGAAACGCAGGCTATAGAACTAATAGTTTGTACCAGGAAAATACTCATTTAACTTCTCACACTTATGACATGAGTGATAGTTATACTGCATTAAATAAGTGATTTGCGCTCCTAAAAAAACATGTCTAGATTTGATCAACGATAGGTAAAGAGGATGTCAAAAATTCTATCAAAATTGACAGCATTTCTATTGAAGATTTACCATTCATCATTAATTCAGCTAATTGAGTTACTCAGAGGCTGTGTATGTGGTATAAGGATTTTTGTCCTGATTTTTTAAATCCTTTTTTTTCACCAGTATGTTCAGAAGCGACTCCACTGATTGTTCTGTGTCTTAAGTGGTGCAAACCATGCAAACTATGGGAAAGAATCAGACCCATTGAAACATAAGGGAATGTTACAGACAGCAAAGCACAGGAAATACTGTGTAGTAACTGCAAGGGACTTGGGCCACTGCATAATTTTCTGATAGTTTAGTTTGATAACCTTGACAGACAGAAGGACCTCTTTCCCAACTTCAGCCTTTCTAACCAACATAATTGATTCTCCTTTCTCCAGAAAGAGAGCTACAAAATATTGCAAGCAATCTGTCTCAGCAACATGAATGAGGACAACTTATTTGCAAAGACAAGATGCAGAAATACCTCTGCATTAGTAGCAAAAGAAAGATTATGTTAAACTGTTAGGAGAGTTCAAACACCGGTATAAATCACTACACTTGTATGTTTTCAATATACCAAGTTAATGTGACAGAAAGTCAACTAATAGGCAAAGTAAAAAAGTAAAAATACACAGCATTTAAGAATCCACAGACATGATAATCATCTTAATTTTTTGGTAACACTGAAGGATTATTAACACTGCAAAACTAAAATGCAAATAGGTATTTCAGCAAGATTACATTGTATAGTATTTCTAACTTGGTGCAGTAGAATACTGCACTTTCCTGTCTCTGAAAAGGTAGTGAAATGCAATATTAGAGTTATTGCAATATCTATATACACATTTTCTAATATGAATGGTATGCCATAAACATAACTCATTCTACTACTGCATTATTATGTTGAAATAATATAACATGGTCATAAATGAAGAGAAATGGTGTTGAATTGCTTCCTATATTGAAATACTATTGAAAAAGATCAGAATTAAAATAGGGACACTTAGTAAATACTGCAGCAATGGTTTTATTCTTTGAAAAGTGTCAATTGTATGTGAAAATGCTACAAATCTCCAAATGAAAAATAAAATATAGGCTTTCATAATGTGTTATCATTTAGACAAACCTATGAACTGGAGGAGCCAGACAGAAAAATGAATATGCTTAATATGTCAGATGTGGCTTTTGTATTGGAAAACACTCTACATAATTCAGACACATTACAGTTATCTGGCTGTTTATATAAAACATGTTAAGATAAGCCATGAGTGAAATAGTTGTGGATGAGGGAGCAGAATTGTCTCAGGATTAAAACAGGCTCTGAACGATGGGGTCAATTAGTTCAATTCTTGTTCTTGCCAGTAACAGATAGTGATTTCTTGGGCAAGCCATTAACTCAGTTTTATCTCCTCCATCTGCATAATAGATATGCTATTATTAGGTCCCTCACTGGGATGTTATGTGGTTTAATAGTCTTAACATTGAGGTCCTTGGGTGTAGGGTTCTACATAAACACAACTATTTCATTCTGACAGATGGAAGGGCAGCACCTTGGAGCTAAGGCTGCAACCAGCTTCCACTTACAAATTATTTTCCTTTATAGTTCTGGCTTGGTAAGTGGCCTGTCTAAAAAATTGCTAGGTTTTTTTCCTGAATGCATGCAACATTGCATCTGTTTCTGTCAATAAAATTGACAAAGGAAAAAAAATGAAGAGGAAAATAAGGTGCTAGAGGGCATGCTTATACCGCACAGTTGAGCGTGGTACAGAGACTGCAGAATTAACACTAGCCAAGTTCATTACAGAACTAGGACAACCTAGCTAACCTGGCTAGTTAGCCAACCTTCACAACGTTGTTCTGAAGACTCACCAGGCACTGTGAGGATTCACTCTTTCATCATCATCTCAGCTGATACTACCTTGAGGAATCAAGCTACTTATCATGGCATTGGCTCGCCTGGAGCAGATTACTCTGGACAATACTAGCAGCAAACCTTCCAATTACAGTGCTACTTCTGAAAAGTGAAACAAAATTGGATGGAAATTTTCTCTACCAAAAGCTACAACACATAGACACTCATTTTCCAATGAGACAACATAGCAATACAGAAAGACAATTTGCCAGAGGTCCTCTATCAGGATCTCCTTGCAGATTTTCTAGGAGAAAATTAACCTTAGATGATAAAGAAATCTCTCTTTGATATCAACAAACAAGAAATACCTGAAAGATGCTTAAAACTATCAAATTTTTAAACCAAAGCAATGAAAGGTGCTGAAAGATTACAGTACCTTGTGCAAAACTTTAGTAATTCAGCAGCATCAGAAAAAAGTATGAGTATCATCAATCTTACACAGCCCATATAATAAACAAACATTTTTATTAATATTAAAAAACTGCCTAGTTAGTCACCACATGGGTGATATAAATGCAGGCCAGGAGCCAGCTGGATATTTCAGAACAAAGCACTCATCCAGCAACAAGTGTATCCTATTCAAGTAAAGAGACAAATGTAATGTTACAGCCTGATTTTCCGTGCCAAAGAACTTTGCACTTACTATGCCCCACAATACTGTCATCCTCCTTCAATGGAGCTGTCAGGTCCAGCAACGAGACCGTGCAAGGGAGCTGCCTCAAGTGCAAATGAAGGGAAAAAGAGGCGGGGGGGGGAGTGGAGAAGTCCATGGTACGTTTAAAAGGAAAGTAAATAAATTCTGACTTTCCCCCTTCTCTACAGAACCTAAGAATGTGCTGCTGAGGCACCTGCAAGGCCATTAGGAAGTTCAGTATTGGTAAATAAGGGCTTAGACTGAAAATTTCTTATCTGGAACACTGGCATTTCCCAGCAAAGTTGTTAAGAAACAAGACCTTGAGCTCCACCTTTCTAGGGAATACTCTTTCTTGGGAAAAAGTAAAATGAAAGAATGAAAGAAACAGAGAAAAACAAGGAAGGGAAACCCTGAGGAAATACTACTGGAAGTAAAATAAAAATGAGAAAAGAGATGGTATAAGGAGACACACAGTCATGGACAAGTATTTTGATTAAAAAAAAATCCAATGTGAACTATTCCTTGTTGCCACTACAAGTTAAGTGCATTTCCTTCCAGTGTGAACCCTTTGGTGGTAAAGATGACATGCAACCTCTCCTAAGAGACACTCAAGTTAACCACCTGGCCTTGTTGTAATACATGGGTCTAGGTTGCAGCCTAATGACATCGCACGTTCACGGGTGAGTGCCGCAGTGCCTGGATGTGTACTGCAAGTGGAGGGGAAGAGGCAAAGGGAAATGAAACGGGTGGAGACCTCTCTCTCCTCTGCCTTGGGGCTAAGCCAGCAGTTTTCTCATTACAAGCATAAACCTAGCAGCATAGCACACCTGCTCAGGAAGGTCTCTAGTACCTACAGGCCATTTAAGGGGTTCAGGCTTAATAGAAAACACTGCATGTATGTGTAGTAGCATACACCTGTCAGTGTCAAACACCTTGGTATCTGCAACACTTGTCATCTAGCTCATTTGGGCCTGGATTTCCTACACAGAATTTGGGGCCATGCCCTCACATAAGAGGAATTTCAGATTGCTCTGGCACAGACTCAGAGCCTCTCAGCAGAAAAAAAGAAGCTTTGGGAATGACACGAGGACATGGTGGGTCAGTCGCAAAGGCTGTAATTGGGTGACACTGGACAGCATCCTGAAGACAGCCTTTGGGTTTGCTGTGTAAGTTATTCAGCTGTTTGATTTCTGCTCACCTCTAGGCCAAGTTTGGCAAGTACAGTGTATGTCTGGGGACAAGACTGGGCAAGGAAAGCTGAGTGGAGCAGGATGTGTTGGATGTGAGTACGTGCATACTGCATGCGTGGGCAGCTTGCACACACTCCTCCCTTCCGTTTGTCACATGCATCCTTTCAAGGAATGGGTGTTTCCTGTTTGTTTTTTCTTTTTTCCCTGGGTGTGCAGGGGGAGAGAAAGGGAGCAGCCACCCTCCAGTACTGACCCAATCTGATCCTTGTTCATAGCTCAATATCAAAGTGCCCAGAGAACAGAGAGTTTTTCCACAAAAGCACACTTTGCTGGCTATCTAGAAAGGCTTCAGTCTGGAAAGGACTGAGCAGATGGAGCAGTCTGCTGTCCCTGCCAGTCAGCAAAAAGGATACTAGCAAGAAGGGCAAGTGGAAGGGCAGAGATTTCTTGTTTAAAGGGGTTGAGAGGAAAGGTTTGGAGAGAAAAGAGAAATCTAGAAGCTCAAACCAAAGTTACAGGGTCCCTACGAGGTACTGGTTCACTGGTGCGGGAATAAGCCTTCACTTGCAGAAGCAAACTGTGCCAAGGCTATTGCAGAGGTTAATGCTGGGATGGCTAAAGGCCCTCTGTCAGCTGGTAAAGGTTATCCCTCCTGCAACCCCTGTGTTTTAAATGGTTCCTTCTGTCCTTATAGAGGGATCCTATGGCATTTTTCACACTGATGCCAACCTGAACTCACAGACAGACTTGAGGATAGCCAATATCCAGCAAGAATGCAGAATGTGACTGGGTCATCTGTGGGTGTTGTGGTTGTCAGAGTCCTTGCCAAAACCGATCCTGCCAAAAAACCCTCTCGTACTTAGCAGTTCATAGGAGTCATTAGAGACTCTGAAGCAACGTCAGGGTGCAGTGGTTTAATTTACATCGTGTGGGCTCCCAACTCCAGAGGATGGCACAATGAGAGACAACTGCACTGAAACCTAAATGCTAAATAAAGTTAACTCCCACTAAGAAACACAAATTCAAAAAAAAAAAAAATCACCATCCATTTAGAAAAACACAAGCCACTACAGTCTGAGAAAAAGCAGATATAGTGAAAAGGAACAATGCAGAAAGTAATTACAAGAGAAGGGCCCCATGATGGAGACAAGGAATACAAGGTTGGACTTGAGCATACACTACATTTTGAAAATGTTGCCTTAGAGCCAGAACATCACTGCTGTGAAGCTTTATCTCATTACCATTCTTCCCTCAAATCAGGATCTCTGCTTGGATTTCATCTTCCATTGGAGTGAATGTGGCATGGCAGCACATGGTAGAAATTAGCAAGGAACCACTAAAGAGAACAAGGCACCCCAGCTACAGCTACTCTGGTAGCAATTTCAAATGTAAATATCTCAGTTTTCTATCAAAGAATTTGGGTTGGTATTGCATTTTTCTTTTTTTTCCCCCCCTTTTATAGAAGTCAAAACTGTTGCAGAACCTTTGAAATGAATCAGTTTCTTTAGTCAGAAAATAATTTTTCAACAAAAATTATGTTAGAAAATCTTGGCCTTAGCAGTCAACATATATTTGGATGAAAAAGGGCTCTAAGGCTTGAGATTCTCGACATATGTTTGAGATTATACATTAGAACTTAGATGTTTCTTGAATTTTTTTCATTGTACTGGTTCACTGATCACTTTGCTTTTTTTTAAAAGCAACAGCTGTAATTTTACTAGAATACAAACGGTGAGAAAACTGCCAACAGCCCTGAGCAGAACTTCAGAAAGGAAAACATGGACAAAATACCAGAGGAAAGAGATGCATCAGACTGTGCAGTATTATCTTAAGTAAAACAGTGAAACTTGCTGTTCCCCTATTTAAAACTAGAAGCCCTAAAAAATGTACCTATTCTACCATAACAGTGTCACATGGTCATCAGAAGTAGCTGTTTTCTAATGAGTATTTTCTCTGACCTACGGCAAAGGGATCAGACGCATTAAGCAAAAGCTATGCAGCCTAATACGTGAAAGCACCCTTCAGTCTCAGCCAGTCTGCAAAACCCACATGAACATGTGGCTCATTGACCGAACTCCAGGGGTGCACAGAGCACATGCCAGTGACTTAACTGTAACAGGGAGATGAAGTACAGCCAGGCAGTGTATTTTGCCTTTCTCTTGGAAAAATACCGCAAATTAAATTATTTTCCTTTGCTGCACAAATCCTTTCACCTCAACTGAGTAAGCTAATATTTACTAATGTACAGAGTTCACATCTGAGTTTCCATGTGCCCCTGTTCTTGCTGACTGCAAATTGCGTTTGGCTTTTCAGCACTTTCAGCAAGATGTTAAGCTTGTTTCAACTGCAAAAAAATATTCTGTTTGCCTCCTCCAGTTTGGATTTTAGAGACGTATAAATATCTCTGAGAGTTAGGGCATGGTGCCCATTTTTCACTGCTTACTTTATGTTAGGAAAATGAGTGGTACAGCCAAAATAGTGAAATGCAATTATATTATCTTGTGAATTATAGTACATAGAAAAATAAAACGATAAAGTAAAATGTAATAAAATAAGCAGTGGTAAGTAAGAGACTAAACCATGCAAAACATCAAAACCAACCTAGTGTAAACATTTTGGCCACTGTGCTCTAGATGGTAAAATGCTGATTTTACACTGAAAATTTTCTTATCACATTGCTATCGCCGTAAGTAGTAGAGCACTGCTTTCCAGACATCTGGAGGCAAAAGATGTAGAGACCAAAGCAGGAGGATAACACTTGCCCTGGGAAATGAGGCTTACAGACTTTGGGCAGAGGGCTTGGATTGCTCCAAGAATTGTGCCCTTTTCTTTCATCATCTTCCCTGGCCTGAAAAAAGCTGGCAAAGCTAAGGCCAAATTTTGTCTTTAATGTGCAATTGCCCATGTGACTTTAGAGGAAAGATGATTAGTCTAGAATTTTATACTGAAACTATAGCTTTGAAAACAGGAACAATGACTTAAAAGCACACCTCAGACTCATGCTGAGAGACTTAACTGATGCACAGAAATTCGTAGTAACAGCAATGACAGGTCTCCAGTATAGATATATCTCTGGGACATACATTAAAGTAACTGTCAAGCAAACTTTTACTTCAGAATGTGGAAAAATCTGGCCCACACCATTTAGGAGGAATAGCAGAAAGATAGGTAAGCATCACCTCACTCACAAGCTGGTATGTGGTTTCCTAGAGGTATATGTAAGTCAATCGGCATTAGGCAAATGAACTCCAATTTAAGTGTCCTCAGGAGAAAATGTTCCGTTATAAATCACACTATGAAGAAGCAGAACTCCATTGCCCTGGGAACTCTCCTGCTCACCAGAAGGAAGGCATGGCAAGAACAGCGAGCTCTGCTTTACCTGCACAGTACAAACAGCCAGAGCAGCCTGTGCATGCTGGGTCCAGAAACCAAACACTGGGACCTTGGGAATGTATTATGGTCACTGATGTCTGCTAATACTCAATGTTATCATTACTTAGTTCACTAGATTACCCCAGATGTGCTTCACCTTCATTTACCTGTGCATTTAGCCCCAGGAGACAGGGCATCCTTTTACAAAGCTGAAGCCTAATCCTGCTTGCTCTGTAGGAACATAGTCAGACCAATTTACTCATGTAAAATTGTCGTTTTCTTTTCTTATGCAGAAGTCCTAGAACAGAATACCTCACATGGCACAAATGGAATTTAGGTTCTCCTACAGAATTTTAAAAACTGCATCAAAAAATTCCTTTCCCCTTTGGGGGAATGAAAAAAGGTAAGATGACCAAATCACAGAATGCGCCCCATTAAGCAAACAGAAGAGAAAGTTTTTGTGCATTTACTACCTCCCATCTTCCTACCTCCAAAATATTAATTTACTTTTTTTCTTTAGCCCCACTTGCCAGCTTTAGATCCTGTGTTAATAACACTGAAGTTGATAACAAATATCTACTGCCTTCCCTGAGAAGAGGTGCATAGTATCAAGCTCAGCCTGATATATCATTCACTACCGTAAGCGTAAAGATGCATGTATCTAAAGGTGTATGTTCCATTCACACATTATTAGTCTAATTTATAGGAAGAAATTTACACAATAAAATCCTCCCCAGTTAATGGCACTTAGAGATTTATCACAAAGCAGCAATGAAATGTCCTGAGTTCTGCCAGCAATGTAATAATAATCATATATTTGCAAGGCTCCCACAAAACAACACAATTTAGAGTTGTCCAGAATGTTCAATATTGCAATGAAAAGCACAAACTGTACTTCAAATATGTCTTCACTATGAATGCATTGGGTCATTTACCTTAACAATGTGAACGTGCTCTCATTATTATGTTCAACTTGATTAGTGTGTAGTCTAACATTTAAAAGTGCACTTCAGATGGAAGAAGGTATGAATGCATGATTGGCTCCTAATAAATTGAGCAACCCCCTAATGAACTGCAAGGGATCTAGAAGAAACTGGTAGACACTAGACATAGACACTCAGAATGAGAAAAAAAGAGGTAATAGCAAGGGGAAGATAGAGTAAAATTTCCTATATACATTTATACACTGTACTGTAACGTTCATTGGTATCTGAAGTAGTAGAAAATAGGAGATTGTGCAGTTCTAGGAGAAATAAATTGTTAGAAATTTGCTGGGGAAAGGATCGTTACTATTAAAATCTAACATGTAAACAAGTTCTTTGGCTGATGTGATTTGGAACCATGTTACACAACTGTGTCTTACAATGGAGCAGGAAAACAACATCTCCTCTCCATTGGTGTGTAGGAAAGTTTTCTTCAAATGACATTGTCATACAAAAGCGAGTTAGAATAAAAGTAAAATCTATATTCAAGGTACTGAGCTGATTGAATAGGGAAAATTAAATAAAGAATTTAGCTGCAACAAAGAGACAGTAGAAGTCCACAGCCATTTTAAAGGAGTTGACAAAGAATTCCTTTTTTATGAAATAGGAATATATGATTACTTAGCAATTAACTTAGATTACATACAAGAAAGAGTGAACATAAGAAATACTGTCTTACTACTGAAATGTATGAGGCTGCAAAATTCTTCTTTGTGGAAGACGTAAGTTTCCTCAATGTGAAACACTACAACTAAAACTCTACAGTGAATTAATGGCCGGGGGGGGTGTATGTGTGTAAATTCACCTCTGAATTCTGCACCTTTGTGTTAACAGTGAAAGCCTTACTGCTCCCCTTATCCAGCTATTAGACTGTCTCAGAAATGATTTTATAAGACATCTCAGCCTTATCCTGTTTCTCTGTGTACTTAATCTTTGCTCGCTGGACATTTAAGCATAACAGATGGTTTAGCTTTTTCCCCCTACCTTCCCTTGAGGGGGGAAACAGAAATTATAAGACAGGTAAGTAAAAAAAAAAACCCACAGTTCCGCACTTTTCCCCCCCCGAATAGAGTAGTACTCCATGTCTAGAAGCCCACACTTCATATGAAAATGACTGTTCATTTGGGTTGTGTTATGTTATACACCCACAAACCAATATAAAACTGGACAACAGTGACTGCAGTGAGTTAGCTGCAGTGTGGCAATGCTTATGTATTTATCTGAGGCACTACTACATGAATACCTCTGTTCTTCTCTAACCAAGATTCCTACCTCCCTGTAGCCAAGAGTTACATCCTCCTGTCATTGAACCAGTAGCTATGGAAAAAGAGTTTCAGGATCATTATGCTTTCTTTTTCTATTATATTCTACTGGTTAGAAAAAAAAAACAACAACCAAACAAACCTAAATCCCCACATGCAAAACACAGTTCTGCAATAATTTTCTTACTTGGGGGAGATGCACTTCATCAGAAGGTAACAGCAGGATCATCAATTAGTAGCAGTACCTCTCATGAAAGCTGCAAATATCAAACAGGAATAACATGAGCCTAGAGAAACACCTGCGCCTCGCCAAAGCTGTGCTCTGTCCTAGGAAACAAAGAAATAGACACTTTCAGCCCACCTCAAATTTGCAAAAGCAAAACAGGAATAAACAGTATCCCTTTCAGCATCAACAGTGACAACAAAAATAGGGAGAGTAGGTTTAGTACTGTTGCTCTTCAGCAGCATCTGTTGGTTACTACTAGTAGAGCCAACAGGATGCAGGATTGAGCTTAAGGAAATAAGGGCCTGCAAACAGGCTTGAAGTATGGAATCACAGAATAGTTAGAGTTGGAAGGTACCTTAAAGATCATCGAGTTCCAACCCCCCTGCCATGGGCAGGGACACCTCCCACCAGACCAGGTTGCTCAAAGCCCCATCCAGTCTGGCCTTGAACACCTCCAGGGATGGGGCATCCACAGCTTCTCTGGGCAACCTGTTCCGGTGTCTCACCACTCTCTTAGCTTTAAGTAAATTGTGCCATGACTCATTTTTGCTGTCTGTAACTTGAAATTTTTTGAGAACCTCAACTGAAAGCACTCAGCATTTTATGTTTGTTTTATTGTCACTGTTACAAACAAAAGGAAAACAGACAGGAGAATATTTGTTGCAAGAGAGGAGCCAATATTTGCAGAAGATACCCAAACAAGGAGGAAATATATTTGTTTGGACAAGAAACAGCAGCTTTCCCTCAGGAGGAAAAATAAATAGAAGGCATGAACTGTCTGGATGTTAACATGGTGTATCATGGGCATGCAAAGTTGGAGAATGGGCTACATGGCTACCTTTGCATGGTGGTCAACCAACATTAGTAAATCCATTCTCTCCATATTCCAAGTAGCAAGTTTCTGAGGGACTAATGACTTCTCTTTTTTTTCACTCAGAAAAAGCCGAGAATATCTATTCTGCAATAGTTTCCTATGTGAACAATCTCTTTCTGCCTGAAGAGTAACCTTTTTGTTTAGATCACTTTGAAGCAGACTAAATTAAATGCAGAAAGGCATTTGTTGAAAAAAAGGACAACCTACCATTGTGAAAGGCAGTGTGGAAGAGCTATTTCAATTCACATCCTCTCCTACGTCACAAGTTTCCTCTGCTAGCTGAAACACTCATTGTTGGTGGACCTAACTGAAGATGTCCATACACAGCACAGTGTAGAGTCCAGCTGTTTCTGAAGAGTTTAAATTAGATACAACAAGCAGTTATGGTGCAGTAGCTCAGCCCTCCCAACCCTGTCACATGGTAATATTCTGCTTCTCCATCATATTGCTTGCAGTACCTGGCCTAATCTGAGCCATTCCCTTACCTCATGCCACATTTGAAGACATAGGGCTCTACTCTCACAGGGAAATGATCTTTCATCAGCCTAGTAACAAAAATCTTCTGTTTATATTCTGCCATGTGTTTCTGGATGAATATATCTGCAAACTGCCTAAGTAACTGCAAACATATCCACTTAACAGAAAGCAATTTTTTTTTTAATAGTTGAAAGTAAGCAAAAAATCCCAAACATAATCCTATCGTAACACCCTTTCTGGCACTCCTTATAAATGAGTGTGGCTTTCTCCATTGACAAGAGGGACACAAAGGTTAAATTAATATGGTGCAGGTCTAAAGAGAGGGTGGAAAGTACACTGCAGCAAATTTGGCATGTCACTTTGGAGAAACTGTTCAATGCTTCAGTCTTCCTTTCTACAAAACAAGACTGATGATGCATTTTGGCAATGATAAAGTAAGACAACAAGTACTAAGGGCTCAGTGTTACTGCTATTGCTACTTCTCAAATTAGCATATTAGGTTGAATAGATCATCAGTTTTTTAGGGGAAAAACAAACAAACAAACCAACTAAACAAGTGGGGAGACTGGTATTCTGCCTGCCATGCAAGTGGTAGAGTTTTAGGTTGAGTCAACCTTCCTTTGTGTTAAGCACAATTAGAGCTTCACATCTTGTGGCCCTACATTTTTAGATAGTTGTTGGACAGAGGCAAATTCATCTGGTCAAGTAACCATGACTGCCTAGTATAACTGTGACTCCCTGCCCACTACAGCATTGTGGCTCTTGGGATCTTTCAGCTACAATGCTCTCAGGGTTGTGTCTGCAGCTACATTGTGTCGGTTCTTGCCAAACCCAGTTTTTATGACTCACAGAAACTCATTTGTGTGTGAGAATTACTGAGTTTTCAATTGACAGTGAGGAAGCAAAAAATCATCTGCAAAAGAAAAGCTTATCTACTTACATTATAGTCTCACGCATTTTACTATGTGTTTACTGTCAGAACGTGTTGCAGTTAATATCTGAATCTCTGCCAGACTGCTGACAGACAGAATATGATCTATCTTAAGATATTTTTTTTGGTGAAGTGACAACTGCTAGTCTGTAAATACTGCGTGCAATAATAGAAACACTAATTTGACATAGCTATATGTTTCAAAAACATTTGTAGTTTCCTTACATTTTTCATTCTCTTTGCAATGCCAATCAGCAAATGCGTGATCATTGATGCCTGGAGTTACTACAGAATATTTTAAGGAATATTCCCACAAATTATAGGAAGTATTTAGTCCACTGCTGTTGTTAAAATGGTTCCTTGCTGTCTAGTAGTTCTAGATTTACCTATAGTCTTCTTAAAATCAAACACAAACCTGAAATTTCTACACACATCGTGACAAAGGACACTGAGAAAAATCAAAGCAAGGCAGCACATGGAAATCTGATAGACTTTTCCAGCTAATTACAAGGTTTAACTCTCAATGAGGTAAACAAAAGCAAACAAGACAGAAGCAAATGGAAGAGCTCTAGATTCAAGCCACACTAGAATTTTCCCTAAATCTCACAGTACAATTTCTTCACTCTTCGGGTTTTACACAGCATGTTTAAACTTAGACATTTTTAAACTTCAAAATGATCCATATACTGCAGGGGACTTAACAGGCAAGTACAAGGCATCCTAGGGCATTCTCTACCTTATTTCTCGTTTGCATCTCCTGGAGCCGAATTCTTCAAATGACAATTTCAAAATCATTACATTCTACTGCCTTTCATGGCAGTTGCAGTTTTCTCATATTCCCCTGTCTGTTTTAGAGCATACTGTGAGATTATGTAATGAACATCCTTAAACTAAAAAAATGCTACTCGGAAAAGCCTCTTTATCTTCATTGTCTCTGCTAGGGTGCCGATCATACATCCATCTCACACATCCATCCCATTTAAAAACAATGAAAATTATTAATTTTTATTGTTTTTAGCAGAGCTATGTATGGAAGAGTCATTTTCTGCCTTGATTCCTTTAAACTTGCGTGTGTTAAAGGAGAATAAATGTACATTTGCAGGATGGCAAAACACAGCCACCAGAAAATCTGAGACTCTAGTCAGCCCTATTCAACTCTTTTTTTTTTTTTTTTCCCCTTCACTGAGCTTTGCATAAAGCTAACCCAAACCCACATGGATTTCTATAATATCCAAAAAGAATGACAATGAGTGATGTGATGTAGGTGGAAACTGCCTGAAGAAACCTAAATTGTAACAGGAAAAAAAATTGACATTTTAGATTTTAAATGTTACACAGTTTTTATAAAGCTTCAGTCAATTTATTTTATTTATTCTAATGAAGAGCATTACAACTGCTTTACTGCACTGAAGCAAGCATCGATCACACCATTAATCACACCTTGTGAATAGTCACAAATCAAGTTCTAACAGCAAGCACTGAATCAGGAGCAATGAAGCATAAACTCCTTCACAATTTATGATCTCTCCAATTGCATCTTTTCAACCATTAAATTGCAAGATACCATAAATTTTTATCTTCTTCACTTCAGTCACATTATTGATTCTGCCTTGTGAAATATAGAATAGCTGTAAATCTAGGCTATTGAATTAAATTTAAAGTCTTGACTTCAGAAAAGAAACCCAACACACTGCCATAGCTGTTAATTTACACTGAGGAACAAATGATAGAAACATTAAAATTTAAATGGACAACAGGGATTTCGAAGAGCCATAGTTCTGTCAATCCTAGTCCTTGTCAACCTTGAGGGTTTTTCTTTCAGCCAAATTTCAAAATATAATAAAATATAAACTCCAGGTGGATGCAGAACAGATAATTCTTGCAAACAAGTAAATGATGAAGAGGCTAAATCAAAGCTACTGAATAAACGTTTAGGCTTAAAATAACTCCACCAAATTCAGCACAATTTTCCTAACTACAAGGCTGATGTGCTTTAATACAAATAAAATTGGCATACTAGCGATAGCACATCTTTAATCGTCAGGTCCCTAGTGAAAAGGCAGATTGCCTTAATGTGTCTGCAAGATTCTCTCTAGGACAGCACAGGCACATTCTTCAGGGAACCTCGTGTCCATCAGAAAAGAAAAGAAACATCCACCAAGGTGGAAGCCTCTATGGATGGGCAGGAACAATAAATGCAGACAGAAATGGAAGCTCTCAAGGAACTTGAAGGATGTGAAAGTAGACCTGGAATATAGAATCATAGAATTGTTTAGGTTGGAAAAGACCTTTAAGATCATCAAGTCCAACAGTTTACCTAGCACTGCCAAATCCACCACTAAATATCACGTGTTGGGAGAAAACAGGGTGTGACCTGGATTTCCAAGGTACCGCTAGAGAAGCAGGAGTTTTTGATGCTGTTCTGGGTTGCCCCTGTGAGAGTGGTGCCCAGCCAAGGCCAAACACCACGTGCTTGCTCCTGCTGCTCCACATGCCCTGGCTTTCCAGGTGCCTGGACACAACTCACAGGAGCTCCAGCCTGACAGTGAATGCACTCCTGGGTGCACAGGTCCCTGCCCCACTGGGTGCCCTCCAACTCCCTCCTGCACGGAGAACAAAGTTGCCCTCACCACAAGCTCAGAAAGATATCATCTGTTACATGGTTTATAGAATATAGAGGCTTAAATCAGCTTTCTGGCACATTGCTTACATAATTCCCTCTGGCCCATTAGGAAAGGGCCAGATAACTATTTGCTGACAGGAGGAACAGAAACAGAGCAGACAGTGTCCAGAGGCGGTGACACCTCTGCCCGGGCCCCCCACCTCACACTGCCCAGCACCTCGGTCTCCACAGGCGGAGGTGGAGCAAGGGGATTTTCCCTTTCCAGGGAGCCAGCGGGAGGCAGGCCCCGTGGCCGCCCACCAGCTGTACTGGAGAGAGGAGAAGGGACTGGGAGGGTGAGGGAAACAAAGAGCACAGCCAAGGTGAGAGCTGGCAAGGCGGGCGGGCCTCTCTCCTCACAGGGTGCGCAGGGTGTGGAAAGGGGAATTTCATTGCCAGGAGCAGTTCCACAGTGGGACCACTGCCAGGAGCAAGCTCCTTGAGCTTCCAGCCAGGGCTGCCTGCTCCCCTCACAGCTGTGTGCGGAGGAGGCTGGGGTGAAGACAAGGGTGAAGCGAAGAGATGAGACACTGGCAAACCATTCAACCTCTGGGCGATGGGGAAACCGGGGCTCCTAGCCCAGGCTCTATTGACATATTTAGAAGTCGCCTATAGGTACTCAGTTGTCTCTAAAGCCCAGTCCTAGCTATATTTAATCACGTACATCAAATAAACTAAAGGGGCGGTCTGAAGTGTTCATAGGATGAGGAATTGGAACTGAGGGGTGGAGTCATCCTTATCCATCCAGCACGTACCTAACTCAGCAGTAACCTCCCTTTCATTTCCTCCATCAGCTTTTCCAGCCTGTGAGTACAGTTATCTCACCTAGCACTGCCAAAAGAAAAAATTTTCCATACAGAAAAAATTTCCCAGGTGTAGATTTTGCAACTGTTTTTGTGCTTTCACTTCTGCCCACCATTTTCCTATCTGCATATCAACTCAAGAGTCAAGAAGAATGCAATCCTTAAGGAACTGGAAAATAATACTTGCAAAACTGCAATTCAAAACTTACCTCTGTTACTTCTTCCACAACCTACTGGTAGCACCACATTACTTTCTCAGCACAATACCATACCATAACAGATCATACTATTTCTGGCAAAAAGGTTATTTGGCACCACGCTTTACAGAGATATAAAGAAACCATCAGAATTTTTATCAAAAATCTGTCATAGATTCCTACAATCCACAGAAAGCAATGTTGGTGACAATGTTATACTTATATCCCCAATATGCTAAATGCACTGTATTCCTGGGCTGCCATTTTTCACTAGGGAAACAAATACTCACCACTTGGGATTGGTATGGCCCATACTGAGAAATGAATAACTGTGTGCTGTGCCACCATTTCCTCAGTGCCAGCAGCAAGCATCTCCATAGTGCTTTTCATTAGAGTAGCTATTGCTTTCTAGCCCAGGGAGAAATGTATTTCAGCAGTGACTGAGCTACTGATTCTGCCCAGCAGAATCCTTCTGCATAAAGCCACATACAAAACATGTACAAACATGAAGTATTTTGAAAGTTCACTTCAGATTATTTACAACCAGATTCACAACTCAGTTATGCCAAAAAAACACACTGTTTGTTCTGTGGATTCTGTATTGCGCTAGTACCGTTCTACAGGCTTGCATTCCTACTGATGGCAGAGATGCTTTGTTGATTACTGTCACTTGGACTTCAGTGCTATAGCCAAAACATGCTGCTGCTTCTATCACTGTATTAAACTAGTTCATATCTAGAGAGGAATACCCACTTCCCTTTTTACATCTGGAGTTTTTTCAGACCAAAGAGTAAACTTGTATTAGGTGAAAGAAGTAAATGAGAAGGAAATTGTATTGCTCTTTTTTCTTTGCTCCATCAGCTATTAAATTCCATGAGATAATCAATTAGCTAGAAAATGGCAAAAGCTACGCACAAGAGACATGCTACTTTCAAAAAATATTTTATGGCACACAGCAACAGAAATGGCCAAAGTTGACATGGGCATAGGCTCAGCCTCATATCTAGAAGTTTAAGTACTGTTGTCAGGCTTACCTCAAATGTCTTTGACTTGTTTTGGTCTGAAGTTTGGTATTTATAACCTGAGATAAGATGTGCATGTCTGAAGACCCTCTGCATCCATTTTTGATGCTGGCAAAAATTTCCATGAGCATAGTTTCTTTCATTTCACTTCCTATTTCAAGCAAAAAAAAAAAAAAAAGCACAATCAACCAAAATGCCAAACTCCAACTATGAATAAGCACAAAACTCCAGGAGTGGACAGTGCTTGCACGTAAAGCCTTGTCTTTTTTGACTGTGAATTAAAACTGAATCTAGATTAGTAATACTTCCCATTCTACTATGGACAACACTAAATAAAAAAAGAAAGAACTGAAGCCCAATAGGGAGATTGATATGTCTCTTACTAAACTCTCATAAATGTTTTGCACCTTAAGATTTGTGTTCTCTGGCCAAAAAAAAAGAGGAAAACTCCCAAATTAAAAAAAAAAAAAAAAAGGAAAGAAACAAAAGCAAGCAAGAGTGGAGCAAGAAAGAACAGTCTAGCAGCACCATTCTTGTTGGTTGTTCAAAACTTCTCCTCAGGAATCTTGAATATCCCAGAAATAGTATGGTGCATGGAAACCAAAGACTTTTAACAACAGAGAACTGTGGCCATAGTGTGTGTACAGATTGAGGAAACAGTGCAAAAGGTGTTGTCAAAGCTGGTGTTCCTGCATGAGGGACAAACTGCAGGGCCTACGACATTCTGCTAGTACGAGAAGTGGGAAACCCTTAACCATATCCAGGTTCTTAATTTATAACACAGATGTAATATTTACTATAAGGATCACTCAACCGAACTTAAACATAACAAACCAACACTGTCTTCTTGTGGAAAAACACAAATGAGGAACTTTTCTTCACACAATACCTGCTATATGATATGCTCACTATTAACAAGTTTAAAGCCCAGACGCAAATTTGCAAATGAAATATACTTCACAGAGCTAAGACAACTGGTGTCAGCAGGCAATCCTCTAATGAACCGAAAGCCTTGAACGCATAACAGAGAGGCTTTAATGAAGTCCTCACAAACATTTGATTAACAATAATATAAAGATAATGTAAGAGAAGCAATAATGATAAGCATCCAGCATTGTAGTCCCATTTTGAAACTTTCACAAGTAATAAATTTTACAACACTGCCTGAGGTCAGTCAAGATAATTTACGAGTGATTGAGAGAAAAAAGTTTTGTTCCCAAACTCAGAGCTGGGATTTGTGTGCCCTAGGACTATGAGATGTAGTTTTTGAATTAGTAATTTTTTCCTAACTGGACTACCTGCAAGCTCACTGTGGCCAAAAGAAAGGCCTCCCAATTATTATGTGGGTAAATCCATAGCCCTGGTCCCCAGATATCCACCCTTTCTAGGACTGGACATCACCATATCAGAATAACTCTCATGTGCATGCTCTCTCCCTCCATGCCATGAAAAGCGCTTAATGTAGATGTGGCCTGTACTGTCTGAATAGTGGTGATTACACTTGTCCACATCTACACCTGGCTTTGGTTTGTCCCATATGACATAAGATTTTATTATAAAATAAATAAATACAAATTCAATTTCATATTCTTCTTTCATTAAAAAAAAATATGCTCTAAATTAGGCCTGCATAAAAACTGCTGGAACTACTTTGTGCGCCTAAACCAAAAGCCTGGATTCAAAGAGGACACAACTTTCAAGAGTCCAAAAGTTGGACCCAGATCTGAGTTTGAAGCTAAAGCCCATGTCTTGTATACTATTCACAAAGCTTTGGTTTTACTTCTGCCTTCTCTTCTTCACAGCTGAACCATGTAACAAAAAAAAAACATTCAAAAACTCAGTGAGTTGCTCTGAAACTCACTAGAAAGTGTAGTATTGGCACATTTGCACAAGAATTTCTGCTTTAAAAATTATGGCAATATTGGTCTAATTATCCATGTGTTCCAGAAACTCTCTAGATAGTAATTCCTATGCCAGCAAGTTGCTTTAAACTCCTGCATATTTTTTTAGTTCAATGAAAATTTAATAATCAGTACTTTTATTTGAGAATTCACCTCTGCCCTTCCTTTTTTTTTAAGGAGGGGAGGGTGCAGAAAGGTGGTGTAGTGCTCAACATCAGGAACAAGTGGCTGCTGTCCTTGGAGCGAACTGAGCTTCTAAGGAGCCAAGAACCACATGACAACCCGAGACGAGTGGCTGCATTTTCCTGGCTAAGTGAGGAGGAAGTACTTGTATACTAGAATGAGCCCTCCATCGTGACAGAGCAGCGTGGCAGAGCTATAGAGACAGCTCTGACTGTCATTTGGAAGGGTGAATGCTACAGCACCCCGTTAATGTTCCTTCTCAGGACGAAACGGTATTTGTTTGAAAAGCTGAGGAAGAAGCCTGCCAAGCAATGAAAAGGATGGAGCCATTGTGCAACAAGAAAAATACTCACTGTGCTGTAAAGCAGCAGGTGCTGAGGACACTACAGGGTTTCCAGTAAAGGGTGTGATTAGGCCTTCTAGTGGCTATGACTAGAACCGGCAGTCTGTGAAAGACAGTGCACTGCTCTCTACCAGAAAAAACAGGATTCCCCAGTTTTCCTTGGTCTTCAGAAGCATTCTACCTTGCACAAAACTGTTCTCAGAAAGACAACTGGAGTTGTTCTCCTCTTTACCCATATGCAGTCCCACCAGATAGGAGTAAGCAAGAACAGTAAATACTGTTTGGTATATAATTATTTTCTAAATATTTACAAGATGCATTAAAAAGATGTTTCTTTTGACCTGGAAATTACCATTCACTAAGCAACAAATTAATTAGCAAAATTATTTGGAAAATCTGAAAATCTTAGCACAGCAATATTTAAGCCAAATTTGGGGAGGATCTGTAGCAATATGCAATAAAATCATGACAAATAAAACCATAATTTCTAAGAAACTGATGTCAGTACAGAGATAGCAATATTTCATGGAGGGAAAATAAACATAAATGAGAAAAACGCGTCAGAATAAAGACATAAATATAAATCCCTGGCTCAGAAGCTATACTAGGTCATATAATAACCATCTGTTGTATTTTTTTGCTCGTAAAGGAGTCCACTTTCACAGCTCTGTAGATTTTCCAAGGCAGACTCTTCAGAATATGACTAACATGAAAAAACAGGCAAAAACTTTTTTCTCTTCCAAAGGAAGTATCTTAGCTCGAAATAATTTGCGGTCTAAGCACTGGCTAGGGTTGGCAGCAGAATCTTGGAGAGCAAGTGTATAAAGGAATACGGGCAACAGAAATGAGTCAGGATTAATGCTTGCCTTAAAAACCACCTATATAAGATAAGCTTGAGGTTGATGAATGGTTTCTGCATATGCGACATTTTAGGGACTGCTGATGGTAGCAACTCTTGGCAGGGTAGTAATGGTGAAGTGATGTTGTGAGCCAGAGAAAGTGTTGGGAAGCAAGAAATGATGGGATGTGCTCTGCTCTGTATGTTTGGCTGAATGTACCAGTGAGCGCATGAGTCACACCCTTCACTTTGTAATTTTCGTCTGGTTGATTGATATAAGAACACCAAGGTATTTCAGTGAAGATAAATCTCAAACTCAGATATTAAAAAGATTCACCATGAATGTTCATCTTCTTTGTTATACAGCATTCACTGTCTTTGTTCTGAATTGCTTTGAATATCCATTGTGTCATTCAGTAAATGTTTCCTTTTGTGCTCAAAACAAACAGCCTTTCTCCACCACGACTGAGAGAAGGTGGCATTTAAAGGTAGAGTAATTAATTAGGCAATCTTAGACTGAATGCATACATTACAGGAATATTTTACTTCATAGCAGGGGTGTTTCAGAGAGTGCTAAGCAAATTTTGTGAATTTTGTAATGGCTGTTTGGGCAATACGTATTATCTCATTTATTGGTCATTGGTTGCAATTATTGCAATACTGAAAAATGTTAACATTGCAGAGTCAACCCTACTAACTAAATACAAATCTGGTCAGTGCAAAAGAGAAAGCATGGCAAGCACAGGTGGAAAAACCCTAGAAGGCTGAATGTACAGTAAAATTGGAAAATGTGAGGAAGTTTGCACTGGACACTCAGCAACAGATGGAAGGGACAGACCTATTGCCATTTTACTCTGTAGCACTTGGCATGTGAGGCAAGGTCATGAATGCCTGACCTTTGCCATGAAAGTAAATTAATAAATAATATGATCTATTTAAGATACGATAACTGTTATTTACTACTCAGATTTTCTGCATAAGTAACAACAATTCTTTTCTGATTATTGGTTAAGATAATACTTTATTATGCTTCCCATTTCTCTAAATTTGTTTGCTTGCCTAGACTTTAACAGCTGAGTAGAGATAAAGCATCATTAGTGCAAGGCCGAATTGTCAATTGAAAAAGAAAAAAAGCATTTTGCTATAGGGCATGTGGGAAGGGCAAGAAAACACTCCCATCACGGAAGCATGCCCTCAAGCCAGGACCAGATAGTAAACTATCTGCCTCACAACCCTTGCACACTACCAGTCTGCAGGCTCTGCTTAGATTTAGCCAACAGGCAGTGACCTTTCCCATGTGCCAGAATTAGACTAGCAGTCACTGCAGAATAACATTGCTCTGTTATCCTCTACTATTACTGTCATGGATTTAAAACTGATTCAGAAATTCTATTGCAGAACTTTCAAATTCAAACTAAATAAATAACCTCGAAATCAGACCTTAACATACTCCGTCGACTTTCACAAGTTCTGCTTCTCTGTAACAAGCTGCATACATGTTGCAACCCCTAAGTCTGCAGAAGGGAAATCACTGCGTGCATACTCGATAAAGAATGGGAATGATGCAGACATTTACCATACCATGATTTTTATGATTTCATACATGAAACGTGCCTGACTGCTGAAGGCTGCTTTCCTGTTCAACAGCATGACAGGCAGATACCATGTTTTTCATGGCACTGTACATTTAGTTTCTTGGGAGCAGACTTGCATCACTGTATAATTAGACAGTTATATTTAAGTGCACCTGCTGTGTCAATGACTCTTCTCCGTGCCTTGACATGTCAACCCTGAAATTAGCCTGTGCCTTCTAGAAATGTCTGTAGTAAAGGGTGAGGAGATGCTTTTCTCTAGGGTCAAATCCTTCAGGCATTGCACCTGAAGCAAGTGAACTTGCATTTAGATGCACTGACCTGATAACACATTGACACGGTGCTTTGTAGCCTTCAGCAGGGCATATATTGCATCCTTTTCTATGCCAGCCCAACTTTAATGACTGTAGAAGGACAAAATGGTGTTGAGTTCATATTGGCAAAGCAAACAACTGCAAATTCTCCACACACAGGCATGCTCTCTTTACCTTTCAGTCCTCTCTTCTATAACAAGCACCTTTGAAAACCAGGTTGGACAGCAAAGAGCAGAATGGAAGTTCTGCTCTTACTGTTACCCATGCTGTGCCATTTTGAGCAATGGGAGTAATGTTTTTAAAGTTGCACTATCAAAATATAAGGAACATACATTTCAGAGAGGTTGATAATATTTGCTCTTTGCAAGTGTCAGTCCAGATTTGCATAAACCCAGAGAACTGCAACATTAAAAATAACCTCCAACAACATATTTGACATATCAACAAAAGAAGTAATGACGTAATGACAAATAGTGGGAATTTATATTGATGTTATAACTGCTGTTGAATCAGATGGCAGAACTTCACCTAGCATATTTACTTAGTCAGTCTTTTGGTTTAACATATTTAACTACATATGGTATTCCTGAATTACAGCATAAAGCTGAAAGTGCTGAGTGCTCCTAATTCCCATTGACTTCCCAGTGGAACGAAAAGAACACCTAGCACTTTGCAGGGTGAGAGTGCAGCATGTTCTTATGTCTGCTTCTGTTCCTAGCTCTCCTGTAGCAGAATCTCCTAATGTGTATTCCAGATGGCTTCTGCTTGAAGTGCCATTCCTCCCAAGCCCGACTGCTAATAAACTCCCTATAGGTTACAATCTGGAGGCTGGGAATTTCTGCTTCAGTCTACAGCAAGAAAATCTGTAGGCACTTAAATCTGTGTATTGGTAGTTGCCATGTTATTACACAGACCCACTTAAGGCTGCACTTTATCGAACAGAATCCTTAAAGATTAGAAAAGCCACTGATTCAACGTGGTGTATTTATTACCAGTGAGATGACTTAAATTTACCAGCAGCAACTAGTTCACTAGCAATGAAACAAACACACCAAAAAGATACAATACAAATTTCATGTCCTATCCGCTGCAAGAACTAGTCTCAAATTCAAGTACAAATGAAACCACCTGACAGCATTGGCTCACTTTCAACACACCAGTCTCCCTGACTTTGCCAAAGAAATGTTCTGAGTCTCACACTGTGAACGACAGAATATATGACTCCAGTGGCCCATAAAAAGAAGCAGAGAAAATGTAAAGCTGGCAGACAATGTCATCTACCGGCAACAACTGTATGACTTGATAAATCTTTTCTGTTGTTTCTGCTCCAAAGGTACAGCTTCACGACCAGAAATATTTGTAACTGCACACATGCACTGCAGTTAAAATGTGCTCTTGTATATTTTAGTCTCCTAATGAAAAAAATGGAGGGCTAATTTCACACCTAACATACAGGTATGACTCAACAGAAGTCAATGGAACTGCATCACTTGCTGCAAGAATAAATTTGACCCAGAGTTCTCGTTTCATTTTAACTTACCAAGAGAAACCCAGCGCTAAAATTAGCTTACAGTAGAAGTCACATGATCACATGAATAAATCTCTTCCCGCTAGTTCTGTGAAGACGCCTCTGGCTGTGAACCATTGCCATCTGTGGGCAATAATCCTGTCTATCTAATAAATATCAGGCAAAGTCATAAATTACGTGAGGCTGCACTGTACATTAGAATAAAGGAACAATGACAGATGGCAGAAAGCCCATGAAGTCACTGCAGGGGTGAATATAAGTGTGCAAAATGTAGTGAAGCAACTGCTGGGAAATGTAGGTACATACAGTCTTCAATAATATTTTGCAAAGAGCAAATAAATGATAAGTAAACTGCAAAATATACAGGTAAAGAACGATCCTGTCTGTGCTGCCATTTCACAGAAGAGGAAACACACCTATATCTTTATGCCCAGACCATTATAACCATTAAGCCTTTACCCTGCCTTGTAGGAAGTGGAGAGCCACACAGTCTGAAAAACATTTTGAAGAGAAATTGTGTTCAGGAATTATGCAATGCTCCATGTACTTTCTCTACCTGGAAAGTGAAAGTGGCACAAAATGAAGTAGGACAATGATGTGGATGGAAAATGCCTGTTAGGAACAACTCTAAGAGTCAGCTGTCTTTGGGAAGAGGTGATCTTCCGTCATTCTTCCCAGGTACCACAGTAATTGAACTGGAATATGCGAAATCAGATTCCGAAACTATTAGAAAGCCAGATGACAGCTAATTAAACTGGCAAAGAACTTCAGATATTGGAACTTGACCTTCATACCTTGAGTCTGTCCATAGCTTTAAAAATGGAAAATAACTTTGCATCTAAACTTAATCAGTCCTTTTGTGGCAAGCTAGCCTGATGCAGTCATTAATCTGGTAATTTTATTTATGGACTCCAGCCTAAGTCAAGAATGTTCACATAGACAGTGTCACTTCTGGATACAGTAGCTAAAGTTGCTGCTCAAAAATGGCCAATTTCAAGCCCTGGAAGTCATAGTGAACTTGCTACTGATAGAACTTAACCAAAAAAAAGCAAGAACTTATTGTTATGGCCCCCTGCTTGTTTTTTTAGTAGCTGCAATGTTCATTTGAACAAGGCTTGTTGACTGCCCAAGTAAAAGCAATTTTTTCCTACAAAACACTACAGTGGTTTGTCAACTGTACAAATAAATCCTTATGCCCTGCATATCTTGCACAACATGCATTAAAAGAGAACATCTTGATGATTTCTCAGGTCTACTGCATATCACGGAATCAAGGAAATGGGACATTTTCCAGTTAACCAGATTTTCATCTGCTTCTGTCTCCTCTACTTATATGATTTTCTTTGCTAGTCCGATGTTAGAGGAAATTTTTCCCCTGCTTAAGAACACGCAGACAAGTAGGACTTAAAGACATTCTTTTGAAAGTAGAAAAAAAAATATCTTTAAACTGTATTTGCTCAATGTTAACCTCCAATCACTCGGGTTAAAGATTTCATATTGTTTCATATACTGATTCTCAAAGAACACTGGCAAATACATGAATGGAAATTTAATCTTGATGGGGCCTTCAGGTTTTTGTATGACTGTTATAGTTGCTACTGGCAGATACTTCAATGTTAATATGTTTATCCCATGGATTCATCAAACTCCGAGTTGATCTTTATAAATCTGACAGTATTGCTTATGTGTAACAATGTTAAACATGATAATTTCTGCAGGATTGGGGTCTCATCTTTGCTATAGATCTGAATTATATGTGAAAATCCAGTGTTCACTTTCCAATAGCACTTACAATAGTGTTGCAAAATATCTGATAATAGAAATCTTTCAAAATCCTTCTGGAAGACTAAAATATCAACAGTTATTAAGACTGAAGAATGCACTACTATTATTCCCCCCAAAAAAGAAATAATACATGGGAATTTTATCAGCCTTTAAGCAGTAAACAAAATGCACTGGAACATTCAAGCCAATTTTACTGGTTGGAAGAGTAATCACCACCCAGAAAATTAGGACAAAATTTTCTAGCTGAACCACAAATTAACTTCACTGCATTACAGAGCTGAGCAATTACACTTTAGATCACACTTTACAAAATCTGAGACATTCATTAAAGGACAGGTGATGGCTTAAGGCTGTTACAAATCTCCTCCTAGGGCACAGGGATCACGTGATACGTTTAAGTCATCTGGAGACTGTAAAGGGAAAAGTCGTACCCATCTGCCCCCTATTCACACCAGCCAGCAGGCAGAAGCCAGTCCAAAGTACACACAGATATATATATTAAAAGACATGGTCATGGCTGCTGCTGTGTCCTCCTACTTCTGAGGGAAAAAAGGAGGCAAAAATTTTCCAAGCAAAGCTTTGGAAACTCCCAGAGTTGAGACTTTTACATTCAACAATGCATTAAGAATATATGGGAGGGAAAATCCTGTGCTGGCAGATGGGAGGACTGGATTATCTACAATGGTCTGTTCCATTTTTAAATTCTATCACCAGATTTGTCCTCAAGTACAAACCCTCTAGGAGTTTCTTGGGGGCGGTGCATCCCTCCACAACCCCTACTGCGGGCTCTGGCTTAAAAGCCACAATAGAGTCCTTAGAATCTAACAACAAGAGCTATTCTAGGCACTGGTTAGGAAAATGGGATTTAAAGGAAGTTTCTACTATTGTGCAAAATTAGGGCAAAAAATCTCCTTTCAGATAAGCAACAAAGTATATCAATTCCAACAGTTTGCTCTCCTGCTGTTGTATCCATCATAAAGAAAGACAGTCTTTCTATAGTGAATAAAGGTGATCGTCTAATCAATTAAGATTTCATAGAAAATACAGAACAATTCAGCTGTCTGCCCCACCCTCTTCCCAGGTTGAAACAAGACCTTTCCACTTTACTCTGCATGTCACTTTTGTGAAAATGACAGGCACCTCACAGAAAACACCAAACATACATGTAGAGAGAGAAGAATTCCCAATTTGAGATCCACCATATAAGTGAAGGTTTTTGAGCTGTAAGTTTGATTGCTCTATGCATTGGACAATTGCTTATACAGCATGACATGTATCATTTTTGTACATGTAGTTATTCCTGTATTACATTCTGATAATGATTACATTTATTTTGATTACACCAATACAAAGAAAAGATATTTGTGAAACTGATTTAAAGTGTACATTGCACAGAAGTACTAGTAATACAATTTACAGCCCTCACTATCATCCATGACTGTTAGTGATTCAGTTGAGTACAGTCAGTATCTCCACTAAGCACAATCTATTTCCGGCTTTCATGGACTGTTGTAGACTATCTTTTTTACAGTTGATGAAAACAGGCTTTTCAGCTGAAGTCAGAAAGTTGATACCATTTAGCCAGAATTATGTAATACGTTAATCATTCATTTATCCAATTTAATTTGAAGATATTTTAAAGACTTCCAACCCCTCCACCGAAGGATGAAGAAAACCCAAATGTTCATATACGTTGACAGTCTTAAGGCTAATGCCACTCCACAATGACATTAACTTCATGTTGGTATAGGTTTTATGCAGCATCTTTAGCCTCTAATGACAAAACCAATGCTACAGCACAGCCATTCTCTTTACCTGGAAATAAGTTCATGACTTGTGTCCTTTTCATGTTCAGAAAACATAAGTGGAAAAAGAGGCATAAAAATTAAATTTAGAAGGTTAGCACTGAACTCACAATACTTGAAATGTATTCTAACAGTTTTTCTATGTGGCTAGTATTTGCTTACAAGGGTTTGGCTTAATAAACAAAAGAGAAAAGATTAAGAGATCAATAAATTAAACAAAGCATGGACTGGTGCCTAAATGAGATTCAGAAAATATGCATGGACAAAAAAGAAGGAAAAGACATGCCCTAAAAATAAACTATAATACAGTACAATATAGGTAACATTAAACCGTACTTACTGAATCTGTTAAAAATCCCAGCATTTGCATGATACACAAATTTTATTCAATTTACCTTGAGTTCACACTGTGGTTCACAGAATCTGTTGTTCTACTCTGAGATTATGCTGCTAATGATTTTTAAGTATTGAACTTGCAACACACACTGTTTTTACCAAAGTATTTCCCTTAACAAAACCAAGCAATTATCAAGCAAAGCAGGTGTTTATGGACGGTATTTGAAAATAGAATTTATTTTACCTGACTTTTCCCCTTTCCAGCATTTCTAACTACACAGACTGTGTCACAGCCAGCAGTACTTCTGACTGTGAAAACTACGAGTCACAAGATTTTAAAATTAAAGATTATTGATAACTTGACACAGACAGATGCATTTTACAAACACCCCCATAGCATTAAAAACTGTAAAAAAAAACCCAAACAGATTTGTATTAAAGATTCCCCCCCCCCCCGAATGATTCTTGAGATCTTCTTTAAGGAAAGGAGAAGGAATATGTACAAAGAAGGGTTGTCTCATTCCCAGAGGTTTAAACTAAGCTACTTCAGAAAGAGCTGACATACAGAAGTGGAAATTCTTAAACAATTGCTTCATTTATCTAGACAAGGTTGGGCTAGTGTTGACACAACATTTTCACATGTTTTTAACTTAGAGAATTATCATGAAGTGTTACACAGTCCCCTCAAAGCTGTTACTGCCCAAACCCCGCTCTTTGCAGCAGTGCTCATTTTATATAGATCACTTGGGATTTATCTAAGAGAAGAGCTAAAAAGGAATCTAGATGTGTTCTAAACACATGGAAAGAAAGGCATGCTTATGTCTTCCTCACATAAGGCAGACATCCCCACTGCAATTTCAATAAAATGCTATGATCTTAAAATACAGTGCAGCCATGCATGTTAGTAGGACCCAGTATAGTAAACCTCTGCAGCAGAGAGTCTGCAATCATACTGCAAGATCTGGCTTACCAGAACCGATGAATACTCTATGAGATCAGCTTGCCTCAGACCTCAGTTGAATCATAGAGGTTTCTGATCCTAGGCCAGATGAAAACCGACAAAAACAATCATTAAATGGATCACCATTTTTCTCAGGAATTACCTGCAAAATAAGAAATAGCTTAGAGTTCCCGTAACTGGCAGCATGAATAAGCAAGCAAGGATTGCAGACAGAAGGGTCAGCTGTATGCTTGGTGGGGAGGAGGACCGATAAACCCTTCAGATGTTAGAGTCATGAAACAGTGGTACAAAAGTAAAGAAAGAGGTAGGGCAAACAGCCAAGAGGGCAAAGAGTATGAAAAATCTAATAAGGGCATTACCATGCTGCAAACTGCTATCTTATTCTCTCTCCCCGTCTGGCAGTCTGCTACTAGATCATCAGGTATCAGGACAATTCAAGGCTAGCATGACCTTGTTCTGGATTTCAGTTGATTTTTGAGAATTGTGTAGCAAATGGATGATCAGTTGGTCTAGCTACTTACAACAGCACTGGCTGCTGCTTTATTCATATTTATTTGTAGCACTGGCCATCCCTCCTACAATACTTTTGACACTCTTCCTCTCTGATTACTTTCCATCTCATTGAGAAGCTCAGGTAGCCAAGTCCAATTTGCCAACTACTCAGGATCCTCCGAGTCTGATCTCAAGTCATTTGAAACATTAGCAACTCTGCTAATTATCTCAGTTATTGCAGTCACCATGTGAGACAAAACAGTAGCGCCTGGGGAAGGCGCAGAGGCATGACTAGCCAGGAATGTAGACAGACGTGTAACAGAAAGACAAGTCACCAAGCCACAAATGCTTTACTATGTATTGATTCATACTTTATGTGTCTTAGTGATCACTACAGCAACACATATCTCTCACACAAAAGTCTGTTTAGGGAGCTTAACATGTTGGAATTGGTAGAGTGTTTTTATTTTACTGATGATGGCATTTGATGCCACTATTACTGTTTCCCTGCAAAGGAAATAAATGTGTCAAACCTTACTTTGTGGGTGTTGCTACAAATTTCACTGCATCTGTGAGGAAGATAAGAGGAAGGTAAGTATCAGTCCAATGTAAAACTTAGTAATACAGAAATTAAATCCATGAATTGATGTGTACATGAAAATAACTTGCAACATACAACATAAAAAAAAAAAAAAGACAAAGATCAGCAGCTAATAGGAACCACAGTAGTTACCACAAGTTTTTATTTTGTGAACAGCATTGTCCTTTGAATTCCAAGCTACTGTCAGCATCCTTCTATTCCATCTGATCATATAAATCACTTCCACAGATCCTCATGGCTGACATTAGGTAGCATTAGTTATAAATACACTGCCAATTTGAAGAGAATGAAAAAATACAGAAAACCAAGTTTTTTAACTTCCCACATAGTTATTTCAAATGCTTTCAATGTTTGTCAATCCTTTTCTGTACCTGTCACAGCCATTCTCTTCAGATTTGTGTTACAAATAAAACTGTGTATGCGCACCTTTGTCCTAGTATAAGAAACTTCTGAAATTATAAAGCTACAGAAAAAGAAAAATGAAGGCTTTGATGTCATGGAACTTCAGAACTCAGACGTGGTATTAGTTAAAAACTAATTGCAAATTCACTATAAGCAGCATATGCTTCATGAACTTTTCTTCAGGAAAGATGACACACACTGCAATTAAGGATAATTAACATGTCAGATCCTGATAGCCTTACTCAGAAGCTTAATGCTTTGACCAGTCTTTTTATCAACAGGTACTTTATAGGCCTAGGCTTAAGAATTCATTGTTTAGACCAATTTGGCATAAACCAAAAATGCATCACGTCTTCAGGGGCAAAAAACCATGACAAAGTTAAATAGTGACCGTCAGATTCCAGTATTTTGTTTGAGTGTTTTATTAGGTGTTTGGGTCCAAATTCAGCATAACATTTTAAGCCTCTGATTAAGGTTCTATTGAAAACAAAGCGTTCGGAGCATGCACCTAAAGTTTGGTGTGTGTTCCCATGCTTTTTTTGAACATAGCTAGACTGTTAAAAAACAAAAACAAAAACAAAAGAACAAAAGTATAACGCTGTTAGGGATTTTGGCAATTTGTTTCAAGAATACCAGGCCAAACTGCTGAATAAGTTAAGACAATACCATCTGGATTTCTGAAATGAAGCTTCCTAAACTGTTGTCATTATCTAGATTGAAGTACGACCAAGCAAAGAAACAACATAAGTGGAGAAATCCCTTTTTAAATTCTCTGTGAAAACATTATTTTTCAATCACAATTCCTGTTAACAATATTCCATCAAGTCAATTATAGTGCAGTGACAGAACAGACCGGTGATTTAGTGAATTACTTGCTGAAAAGTCAAGTATGACAAAAGTTGGTGTAATGAGGTCCATCACGTTGAAGGAGGTGGTCTTCAGCCTCCCGTACAAAGGCCAGCTCTGTCAGTCTCACTAGTGCTTCCTTCTTGGACCCTATATGAAAAGCAAAACCATATTTGCTAATTTACTTTGGGTTAATGGCTTGGGTCTGTAGGCAAGAGTAGATAAAAGGCAATTTAAAATAATTCCAATTGTTAAAGTAGGTAATGAAAAAGAAAGCCCAGTGTTGGCATCAAAATGCTATATTATTATGTAATATTCTGTTTCACTCTTGTGCAAATCAGATATTAATATAGACACTGATTTACATATATAAAGTATATATGTACTTTCATATGCATACAAACTTATGTATTCACATGTGTATGTACAAACACATATATACACATATGTTATAACCTATTTAAGAGAAAGAAGCAGAAAACCCTATGGTGCCTTTCCTTACTGTTACAGCTAGTAAAGGCATTAGCCAGATGTTGAAACTCATAGGCATCAAACAACAGTGATCATTATAGCCTTCAATCACCCCATTTAGAATTTACAATAAGCTAAGCAGAAAACCATTATTTCCACCTTCAGTATAAAGTTTTCCTCAGGCTGCAAACAGAGTTCTGCAATGGACTGATGCACCATCTGTTCTAGCTTCAGAACCCTTTTCCGTGAAACTTCCAGCAAGGGGAACAAGCTATTGATGAGACCCAGGAATATAAGGACATCATTAGTTAGCATCATAGTAAGATTAAAATCCCTTGAGGTCTCTCATCAAAACATAGATTAAAAAGAAACAAAGAAAGAGAGAAAAGACTGACGTTATAATAACAAACCATAATATAAGGCATAAAATTAACAAACATTATGAATTAATCATACTTAGACAATTACAATCCATATGGCTAGTTAAACTCAATCTGCTACCTGTAGTGACATAGTCTGGATCCTGTATATTCAATGCCAGTGCACTTCTCCCAGGATGTAATTACTTAATTTTGTGAATGAGAAAATGATGTGTAAAAGCCAATGTTTCCATGGATTCAACGCCCCAAGTCAGATAAAATGCATGAATGCTTATCAAATCTCACAACACTTAACCCTATTTCATCACACTTGTATTATCTTTAAGTATGTAGAAACAGTAAATTCACATTCACGCTAACTACTAAGGTTAATACAAGAAACAAAGTGGGTTCAAAGTTTAGTTTTCTGCAAACATGACTCAAGATGTAGATGACAATGAATGGTATAAGATTGATGAAGTCAGTAATTCTTCTGAAGTTTTTTCATCATTGGAAAGATACACATTTGGATCCTGAGAATAACCATTTTCTCCTTTCTGTTCCACCTACATTCAGATTTCAATCTCTCAAAGAACTTGGCCTTGATATTCTGGTTCAGCCACATATAGCACGTCATAACTGGTGACGCTATACATTCTAAAATTCGGGATGTTAAGACCTGCTCAACAAAAAAAAAAAAAAAAAAAAAAAAGACCAAGCCAGCTCTCTAATATTTTAGTCCTATGTGGACTCTGTAAGGAATTCCCAGCTCATGCTTGGTCCTTCCCCATCCCAGTCTTGAGGTACAACCTGTTCCTCTAGAACATCTGGAAGATTGTCCTAAAACAGTTTACGTTCAACATAAGCAAATCAGTTGGGCCATATAACAATATAGTTCATCACTTTGCTTGTACCCTGAACAGACCTAAATTAAAAACACATGAACATTTAAAGTAACGACATACATACACCAAAAAAAGGGAGTTGTTACATGGAAAAAAGACCAATAAGTACCTCAAAAATATCTCAAGCTTTCTTCCATCTAGTTATGCAGACTGGGCTGCTTGAATGAGGAAAGACAGTATTCTTATATGTCTACCAGAGGACTGGTTTTGGAGGGAGGAGAGAACATCACCTTTGACTTACCTCGGAGTGACTTTCTACAATGGTGACAGAACATAAGAAATCCATGGTAGATGACATTCCTGGTCATTTGTTGTGGCTTTAACGATGAACAACCATCAGCTACTTGGGTTTGCTTTTACTGGCACTCAAGTAAAACATTAACTGATTATTACAAATAGGTAGGACTAGTAAATCACGCTGAGTGGACAGCAACAAAAATGAAACATTTTATGAAATAGTGAGGATTTAGCATAGCTATGACAGCAACATGCCTACAGGTCCAGAAATTATCATCTGCTCTTCCATATTTAAATATCCTGCTCTTCCATATTTAAATATCCACAATGTAATATCAAAACCCAACACAGCTCTATAAGCTCCAGGTTTACTTCAGTCCTTTCATTTCAGTAACACAATCACAACCAAGACACATAATTACTTTGAGACACTGGTCACAGAAATCCAAGTTACTTTGCATCTATAAGTGAAAGTGCAAAAAAAAAATACGTAATGACTGTTTGAAATAAATACACATTGGTTATCCCCAGCATTTTATTACTTTATATCTAAGACTGATGCAATCAGATACAAAATAAGGTATACACATGTTTGAGGGGTTGGGTTTTTTTGGTTTGGTTTGTGTGTTTTTTTCTTTCTTTCAGTTGACAGGTACAAAGAAATGGAACATTTTCACTTTCCCAATCTCTGATTGGAGGGCATTATTTAGAAAACATGTACTTTTCTTTGGGTCCATAATCTCATTTATCTTCATTATTTCCAACTTCTGACACCTACTACATTATGCTATTCTAGAGAGGACATTTTGTTTCCTTCATAGGCAGCATGATGTGCCCTGAATATATTTAAAAGTTACACTGTGCTGTCATGAGCAAACTAAGTACAGAAGGCTTTAGAACATAAATGGAGCTGTCTCACTGGCCAAGAGCAAAGTCTTGGCCCTGATGACTATGACCAGTAAATGCTTCCTTTATTCAATAATATATATTTTAATAAAGAAACCAAAAGGCATTCTAGTCAGTCTAGAGTGATTATTAATGCACATTTTGAATGGTTAAAATCATTCGTCTTTCAGCCACATGCTTTATAATACCTTGTGACGAGTGCTATACTCACCATGAAATCCTGTGCTTGTCATGTCTTATTGCTTAATTAAAATAATGTAATCAAAAACCTCACAGAACAAATGTTGACTGAAAAAATTATGCTAATCTTCTATGTGTCTACTATTCACATATTACTTTGAGCAGAATAAGTTGACTAATGTGTTAATAAAATGAAACATACCCAACTATCTTGTCAAATGCTATTTTTATCTCAGCATTTACATACATTTGTCATGAAGGGGGTATATTCTGAGTAAAAGGAATAAACACTGTTATGATTAAACATGTCTGACGTGATGCTCTCATCTGAGCATCGGGCAATGCCACATGCATAGGAAACTCTCACTCATACAGTCACAAGGCCAATAGCCTTACACAAAAAACCAAACTTACAGTGAGCAGGACAGCTTGATCTAGTAAGGAGACGCATCTGACTATATTTGCTCTGAATTTGGCCCTGAGCATTCAGGTGAAAAATGTGGCACAAAGCTTGAACCAAGTATAGCCTGGTAGGATTGAACACTGCATTTCACTGAGACAAGAATAATTTTTGTATGGAAGGGAGAAACTGAACAGAATCTTCTCACTTTGTGCAGCTACTTCAGGAAATTGTCAGTGTCAGGAACCAAGGGGGACCTGGTCCCCTCACACAAGCAGACATGCTTGACTCTCTGCACCAGGCAGGACTTTAAAAGTGTTGCACTTACAAAAATTGATAGTTAAGGAAAGAGGAAGAACAGAAAGACTAGTAAGGAGACGGACTGGAGAAGCAGTGCCATTTGTCCCTTAGGAAAAGGCCAGGTAAACCTATATAATTATGCATCCCAGCTTTCTTAGAAAGGACAGGTCTTTTAGCAGCCTTCTTTCCTCTACTCTCTGAAGGCACTGGAAAGAGATAATCAAGACCTGAGCTCATACAGGAGTGTACACTAATGACTTGTCTGCTTTCTCTCTTACTGCTGCTGGCATTCAAGTACAATGCCAAGAGTATTTCTCACATTCTTGCTACTGAATATGCTGGGAATCCTCTATAGTCCATTTCTAATGGATACTGCCCTGCCCCCCAAATTTTTTAGTATGCTTGCCTAGCAGCAGCGTTACCAGAAAGTTTAATTTTTTTCCTCCAGCACCCACTTAGACACAATACAACGTGTAGAGACAGATTAACTTTCTCACAAGTCTCCTTGAATTTGCAGCTCTTCTGATGTCAACACTATTTCACATAGAAGCCTGAAATCACCGTTGTATAAGCTTTGCAGGGTGGAAAGAAAATATGAACATGTGAAACAGAGCTGTACTGCCACCATCCTCTATGTTGATTATGAGAATTTGTGCCTAACCCATAGATCAATCAAAAGCATCAGTGGCTTAATGACAACAACAAATTAATTAACCAGATATCTATGAGCAATAGGTATGTTTTATTGTAATGTTTGAACTTGGAAATTTTCAGACTTAAAAATATACAGGAAAAATTGTTAACACTAGCAATAAAAAGGACAAGATTAAGAAAAACCCATTAGTAGTTCACAGATCAATAAACATTTTCTTGTCTTAGATTAAAAGATCAGAAATGTCTCAGAATTTGATAAGCACAGAAGACTGGTTTTATACTAAGCCAATTTTCAAAAAAGGAAGTCTATGTGCTTTTCTAGAATAATGATACAACAAAAAAAGAAAGGCATTAAAATCTGAATTTAGCATATATACACAAGAAAAATTGTGGTAAACTCTTTGGGAATACTCAGAAAAAAAAAATCCTCTAACAAAACAGTAATGCTTTAGTACTATATGCCATCTTATACCTAAATATTTCAGACACTCAAGGGGGAAGAAACTTTGCAGATATTTTTTTAAGTTAAGGAAAAATTCTGCCTCTCCCACGCAGTATCACATAGCTCAGATTCTTAATACTATTAGTTCCCTCAAAGTCTTCTGTAATCTGTTTTGCAATGGAACATGCCCTTAGATCTTAAAGTCTTACTTGTCTCAAGTCTTTCTAGCAAACTGCCCTCATGTCAGTTTCTTGATCTTCAGCTCTAGCCTTTGCCTATTTCTTATTAGTGATAGCTTTACTTTAAGACCTAATGCTGTAATTCAGAAAAAAAAGGGAGGGAAAGGGGGGTTTTATATGCACAAAAAAAGAGCCATGATATTTTCTGGAAGACCTCTTTTTCTGGATTTGCTGCTATGAAAATCTGCCATTTTCAATTCAGTAGTCTCACCTAAAAAACAGAAAAAGGTTACTGTGCCATAGGATGACACAAAAGTAAGCCTGAAAAATCATTTTATTTCTGATTTAACTTTATCCTTTGGCCAAATAGCATCCTGCAGTGTCTTAACTTAAAGTACCACAACAGAAAGCATATCTACAGAGATGCAACTGAGTTCATAAAAGCATTCTAGTGACAAACTAGTCATAAAAGCAAACTAGTGACAGTAACAGCTGCAGCGATGAGGGCCCAGAATACCAAGACAGACTTTTTTTGTGGAGTGTTCTAAACATAGTTCATTTGATTCACAGAGAATTCAGAAAATATTATAGGTACTTTTGTTGCTACATATGTTAGAAGGATAACCCTGTCAGCAGAAAAGCTTTAATGGCACATTGCATCTTTTCTGATCAATGACAGGCGACAGGATACTTATTAATTCAGTGCGAGGTGATAAGTAAGAAGTGTACCTTCAAAAGAGGGCTCCATTGTGCCTTTTAAGACACTTATTTATTTAGGAAACACGCGATTCTAGAGAGATTGGGAAGTAGCCTGCCTTTAGGAGAAGGCTATCCCCCAGAGATCCACAGAAACACAGAATCATAGAATCATTTAGATTGGAAAAGACCCTTAAGATCATCGAGTCCAACCATTAAATGGACTGGCAATGCCCAGTGCTTTCATAAAGAGCAAGGCACCACCTCATGTGTCAGACCTGAGGTATCTTCACACATCACAGACAGAAGCATAGAATCACACAACAGCTGAGATTGGGAAAGACTTCTGAATCTCATCTAGTTCAAAACCCCTGTTCAAAGCAGATCAATTAGAGCAGACTGCTCAGCATTATGTCCAGTTGGACTGTGAATATCTACAAGGACTCTGCAACTTTTCTGGTCAACTTGTTCTACTGTTTGACTCCTCTGATGGTAAATAAGTTTTTTTCTTATGTTTAAGTGGAATTTCCTTTATTTCAGTTTGTGCTTGTTGCCTGTCATCCTGTCACTGGATACCACTGAGAAGAGTCTGGCTCCATCTTTACTCCCTACCATTAGGTAACTATACACATTGAAGAGATCTGCCCTGAGCCTTTTCTTCTCAAAGCTGAACAGTACCAGCTCTCTCAGCCTCTCCTCGTACATCAGATGCTCCCATGCCTTAACCATCTCTATGGCCCTTCACTGGGCTTACTTCAATATTTCCATGTCTTTCTTGTACTGGGGAGCCCAGAACCAAAACACGGTCTTACTGCCTTCATCTCACTTCATTTAGTGGCATCTCATGCCTCTTGTATATTCCTAGTGCCATAAGCTTTACCATAAAGTTATTGACTCTTATTTTTAAGTTTGACCACACATTCTCTGCTTAAACTAGATCTGCATTTTTATTTAATGGATGTGAGACTTCATATATCACAACTTATGACAGCTAATCTCCTCTGGTAAGAAAAACACAGAATAGTCCAGCAAGAGGGTTGTTTAGTTTTGTTCAAGAATTTCTGAAATGAAAACAATTAGTAGAACAAGGTAAATCATCATCTATCAGAGCAGTTCTAATGTTGTAATGACTTATAGCAAGCCCAGCAAAACAAGGAAATCAATTATTGCGTTGTGTTATATTCAGAAGCAATACAACTCCCTTCTTACAGTAATACAACATACATAATCTCATCAGCAACAGTGGATATATAAATTAAAAGTATACAATTAATCAATCAGACTATTCCTGAATGAATTATGTAAAGAAAAATCAGCAGGCAAGGGCAGGATTGTATATAGCACCACACTTCTCTTTTTGGTAACGACACACTATATAATTCAGTCTGATTTGAAATTTAAAACAAAGAATGCAGTCTCTCTAGGGGAGGGCCAGTGATGAATTTTACCAGCGTTTTGGTCTCTGAATTATTTGTGTTTATATAACATGTCACTCCTGTGCCCTTTAGTTCCACCTACTGCGTGTATCATGGCACTCTCCTGTGATTGGTTCCATTTCTCTGGCATATTTAAGTATGTTATATGTAATAGCCATATCTTCACTGGACAGCACTATCTACTTACCTCTGAAGATCCTCAGGAGCCCATTCTGTGACTACACACTACATTTGCAGCAGCTTTAGGTAGGTCATAAACAGATATGGAGTGTCAATCCTCATGCTTCCTGATACAAACTGTATGCCTGTGGGATGCTGCAAAGAGTTTCCACAATTATCACCAATGACAACATTTTCCACAACTGGACAATTCCTATCCTGTATGTAAATTTTTAAACCTCCTCTAAATACTCAGCTCCAGGACACTAAAGACAGAAGAGCATCCTTTTGGCCTGACCTATAGCCTGTTCTGAATCAGCATTTCCCTTCCTTTCAAATCACTACTTCGATAGTAAAATCGTAGAACTGTTTTGGTTGGAAGAGACCTTTAATATCATCAAGTCCAACCATTAACTTAGCACTGCCAAGTTACCACTAAAGCATGTCCCTCAGCACTACATCTATACGTCTTTTAAATACCTCCAGGGATGGTGACTCAACCACTTCCCTGGGCAGCCTGTTCCAATGCTTGATAACCCTTTCGGTGAAGAAATTTTTCCTAATATCCAATCTAAACATCCCGTGACACATCCTGAGGCCATTTCTTCTTGTTCTAGTGGTTGTTACTTGGGAGAAGAGACCAACCCCCACTTCGCTACAACCTCCTTTCAGGTAGTTGCAGAGAGCGATAAGGTCTCCCCTCAGCCTCCCTTTCGCCAGGCTAAACAACCCCAGTTTCCTCAGCCGCTCCTCATAAGACTTGTGCTCCAGACCCCCCCCATCAGCTTTTTTGCCTTTCTGTAGACACGCTCCAGAACTTTTATGTCCCTCCAATAGTGAGGGGCACAAAACTGAACACAGTATTCGAGGTGCAGTCTCAGCAGTGCCGAGTACAGAGGTACAATCACTTCCCTAGTTCTACTGGCCACACTATCTCTAATACAGGCCAGGATGCTGTTGGCCTTCTTGGCCGCCTGGGTACACTGCTGGCTCATATTCAGCCACCTGTTGACCAACACCCCCAGGGCCTTTTCTACCGGGCAGCTTTCCAGCCACTCTTCCCCAGGTCTGTAGTGCTGCATGGGGTTGGTGTGACCCAGTTGCAGGACCCGGCACTTGGCCTTGTTGCACCTCATACCATTGGCCTTGGCTCATCGATCCAGCCTGTCCAGATGCCTCTATAGAGCCTTCCTACCCTCAAGCAGATTGACACTCCTGCCCAACTTGGTGTCATCTGCAAACTTACTGAGGGTCCACTCAATTCCCTCATCCAGATTGTTGATAAAGATATCGGAGAGAACAGGTTCCAATACTGAGTTCCTGGGGAACACCACTTGTGACTGGCTGCCAACTGGATTTAACTCTATTCACCACAACTCTTGGGGCCCGGCCATCCACCCAGCTTTTTACCCAGCGAAGCGTACACCCATCCAAGCCATGAGCAGCCAGTTCCTCCAGGAGATGACTCTCCTGTAGGCTGCTGATATGAAGACAGAGTCAGTTTGATACCTACAGTTTGGTAGTCACTACAAAATTCACTTAGCCAGGCCTTCTGTATATGATTTAAATTATTTTTAATTAAGCAATATGAAAGTGTTTCAATAGCCATTCTGGCAATCAAATAGATAAAAACTGCAAGAAAAATGTTTAATATTTTTAATACGGAGGACCTGCCCATCAGCAGACAAAGGGACCTGGTTCAGCTGACTTCAGCACTGTGTTGACAACAGCCTCTCCTGTTCAGATCATAACAAACTAAGCACATGGAGATGTGACTACCATGCTTTTCAAGTGCACTTATTCTAACCTGACACAAAGCTTCAGGTATATAGGATATGATTTTATCATTGACCTGAGCAAAAGAACTTGTCTATCTCTTCATTAGAGAATAAAGCACTCCTCCTTTTGCCCTTGCCTACTCATCTGAGGAAACATGGAACAAAAATCAGTGGCATAAACCCAGGGACCCTGAGTGAATGCTAGCCAAATAAGCTTCAGCAGAGAAGATTTCTCCCTGTGTTTCTTTGTGCCATCAGATCCTACTGAATTACAGGCTTACTGCTAGATTACTAAATAATGTTACAGATAAGGGAAATCAGGCTGTCAAAAATATTTAATTTCAAAAATATTACAAGTGAACATTTAGTGAAAATATCTTTTTACTTTGTCTCCTTCCAAAAGCAGTATCAATTCAGTGCGAGACAGTCACAGGTTGCAACACTATCTTTTTTAACAATTCACTAATTTACATGACACAGCTAACTACTGAAGACTTACATATGCTTTCCAAATAACTGATTTTCACAAATTAGGCAATATCAAATGGGGAAATACTGCACTAGATTAACCACAGCTATGTATCTGTACTCTAACACGGACCAGCACCAGAATCTTTAGAACAAAATTCAACCTACCAATATAGACTGGAAGGGTACAAAACAAAACAAAATTCTCTTATTCATTGTACTGTGAAGCAGAACAATAGTCTCTTTGCTCTCTTTTTCCTTTGTATTCAGTGGAACATCAACAGATTTGAACTCATGCTTAATTTGATTAATTTACTGCAATTTTAAATACACTCAGTAACACACAAAAAAGCCAAAATCAACACTGAAAACATACCAATTCTATTGGAAGAGGAAAGGTCATCTCATGGAACACCTGGTCATAGCAACCTGCATTGTTAACTCTCCTAGGTGTTTACAGTTGCCTTGATCTCAAGTCCATAGTAAACAACCCTGCTACTGCCAACCTAATTGTAATGTGACTGCTCACAAAGCTAGTGATTTTAACCATCAGTAGGAACATTCTTCTTCTACCAGCCTGGACTGGCTGTTGAACCTTCATGTCTGTTATGGTCAAGACAAAATTTTCAGTAGTAGTGACCTCAGCCATACGTTGCCCCTCAGATGAACCAGGTAGAAGTTTTAAGTAGCAATTTGTTACTCATATGATTTTGCTTCTGGTGCTAATGACACCTGGCCAGCTTATACTAGGTTTAGGTTTTTTGCTTTTTTCTTTTCTTTCCTGTTGTAGAATAAAGTTCTTCTTTCTCCAGTTGATTTATAAAAAATAAGGAATGCTAGCTAATACCCAGCTCTTGAAAAATGCATATTCTGCCCATACGTTTTCTTCCTTGCCTCCTGCTCACTACAAACTTCAACAAGATAATCAAATATTTGCAGGGCCAGTCTACTGACTCTAGAAGGGGGAAAAAAAAATATATAACCGACTTACTAAACTAAATTGGCATCTGTTGCATAAAACAATGCATTTGAAGAAAAAAAATATCTGCCTATTATGGTCATCTTACCTTTTACTTTGACAAAATTTTAGATCACAGTGTAACTCAGAAGTGGAGAAGGTCTTTTTAATGAATGTGGAATAGCACTCCATCTCAAAGGACAGGTTTATGGTGCTCTTTTTAATGAATGTGGAATAGCACTCCTTCATCTCAAAGGACAGGTTTATGGAGAAAAGTGCACTGCTACAGTCTGATTTTATGACTTCACTGTCAAAGGAAATCAATCACATATTTCCTGAACGCTGTCGTCATTGGCTTCACATAGCTCTTGTTACATTGCATAAATAAAATCAAGAGAAAAGAGAAAACTCTCAACATTCATACATACATAACACATGGATTTTGCGTGTTCCTGTCTCACTCTGCTGGTTGCTTAGCTTGAGAAACACAGTAAAAAAGGACAAAAATGGTTGACGTATGTCAGTCCCCATAACTCCTAACAAATCATTTACCTGCTGCAGCTTACTCTTTCCTAAGGTTTGTTATTTCAGATAGTAAATTTGGAGTAACAATTATGATTGACAATGTACCAGTAGTAAGCAGTGAAATAACTGACTTGCAGTTCTTTTTCTTTGGAGTTACTCTAGTAAGAGTGTGTCGTGGTTTGGCCTCAGCCAGCACCAAAGAACCACACAGTCGCTCACACAACTCCCACAGCCGTGGAAAAAGGAATCGTCAGGGCAAAACTCGTGGGTTAAAAGAATCCAATTTAACAGAACAGCAAAAGGAAGAGATGAAAACGCGATTACAGTACCGCCGCGATGTGCGCCGACCGGACCCTGGCCACCGCAGCCCACTCCCAAGTGGCGACTGCTCCCCTCGCCCCGGCTAGCGCCTCTTATAGCCCGGGCATGGCTCACGTGGGAGGGAATACCCGCCCCCCTGCCGGCTCCTGGGGAGATTAACCCCATCCCTGCCGGAACCAGGACAGAGTGACTTCACACAAGTCAACATTTCAGAGGTTTTTGCAGAACACTATTTCGATCAACTGAAAACTATGACCTCAGCCAAATTAGCGTAATATATATTCTTTGGGAAGTCTAGAACATAGTTGTTCCACCCATGAAAAAAAAAAACACCAAAACAACAAAAAAAAAACACAAAAAAACCCAACAGAATTTACTACTGAAAGGCAAAGCATCACTAGGGAAGGGTGAGTGACTAACACCTTTGATCTTCTGGCTCATCTGGCCCAGCAGGAAACATGAAGACTTCCTGAGGAAAAGCCCTACGCACTCTGGCAGTTTGAACCCACAAAAAGCACAGCAGCCACTCCCAGAGCAGGCTTCATGCCAAAATAGATGGTTTCTTCAAGAAAAATGATAAATTAATCTGGTTGAGTTTGCAGGTTTTTTGTTGGTTTTGTTGTTGGTTTGGTTTTTTTTTTTTAAGCCTAAGTGGTTGTTTCCCAGAGTTACGTGTGTAAAACTGAACATAGGCTAACACGTTTTGCTAGGTTGAAGTCAGAATGCCACACTTGCAAAACTCAACTCTTAGTCATGTACTGATTAATATCATGTCTGTTTGTGTTTTGATCTGCCATTTTCTTTAATCTTGCCTTTCAGAAAAAGAGAGGGTCACCAAAATGAGTTTTTTCCTGCTTCCTGCTGAAATGGTGAGTGCTGGCACAATTGCAGACAATTCTCATCCTCATTACAACAAAAGCAGAGAGTGAATTTAAGCTACATGTAGATTCATATGTGGAAAAAAATGCACTGTAAGTGTTCTTTACCACTTTAAAGTTGTCATATGTTTTTCCAGATTTAATTTTTCAAATGATCACAGATAAAAAAACCCAAATGCTTCCTTAATAAATACAAATTTGAGGCAAGAATCTAAGTATCCCTGATGCAGCATGGTTCCTACTGATATCAACTTAAGATTTGACTGTATATTCAAATCTTGTTTCCATTTTAAAAATTCTGAACTCCCACAGTGAGTGTAGAGACTATCCAAGGGGCTTAATTCAATCAGGTATTGGTGAAAATGACTCTCCACAGCCCATCACCACAAGACGAGAAAATCTGAAACAGGAAGGAAAGGAGAGCTTGTTTGAGAAGCTACTGATTAACAGTACAGAAGTATCTGAACAAAAAAAAGCGCCTAATCATGTGGTATACCACCTCTCCAACACGAGAAGATTTTTTTTAAAAAAAAGGTCTTTTACTGTTATTTCTGGTAGAGAAGCAGATACTTTTGCCTTGATGGCTCTGCACCTACTTGGAGACCTGAGCTTCTTTAAAAACATCTTTTCCCTTCTTCCCATCTTCCACTTGAGAGGAAGGATGTTGCTTCATATCACTTGATGAAGTGGATACACAGGCCACGTGAAGGGACAACCATCAAAAATCAGGCCTCCTTGTTTTGAGCTACTTCAAAGTATTGACTTCAGGATAGGGAAGGGCACGCTCCAAATCATGTTTCCTTCAGTAATTAGGGTTGATAACATTTTTAGTGAAGCTGAGATCATCCAGATAGATTAAGGCAAAGGTAAGATCTTTTTGTTTGGTTAGAATGGCAGAGCATCTCAAGTCAGAAGATAGGCAATGTCTGCTATCAGTTAAATTACAGTTTTGTCAGACTTTTGATTTTTCTCATTTTAGCTAGTGCACAAGTAGCCTCACCTTTTTAAATAGCACGTGGAGGAATACAGATCAAAGCCTTAGACAGTTGTCATCTCATGCTGGTAGTGTTCCTCTGTATTTTGCAGTTGACCTGAGTAAGAGTTACTTTGAAGATCCACAAAAGGGCATTGAATATCATGAACAGAATTACAAAATATTTCACACAAATAAAATGAAAATGGTTTAAGTGTAATCTCTTTCTGTATTCAGTTGTGATCACTAAATATGAACCGAAGTTAGAGAAGGGAGAGCAGAAATGGGCATGGAAAGAAGAGTATCATTTTGATTGTGATGCTCCATGAGAAAATTCCACCACGCATACACCTTCTTCCATTAAGTGTTTCCATAATTCCATCCATAGTGCTGTTTCTCCAACTTTCTAACCACAAAGCCATCTTACCCTCCAAATGCCACCATTCCCTCCAAATACAAGAAAGTAGGATTTTCTTCTCTTTTCTTACCACATGTAAATGCTCTTGAAGAACTTTCACCTATTTCTCTGTTTTCATTTTGCCCCACCAACTTTTTCCAGCCTCAATCAAGGCATATTTCTTCACTTCCTACCCACGGATATTTTTCACCTGCTTGAAGAAATCCATTCTCCTATTTATTAGTCTGTGTTCTTTCATCTTCCATGCTAGCAGGCACCAGTGGTTCTCCTCGCTTGCTCTAAATCTCCTAGGCTCATTAGTCCTCTTCTCCACCCTTGATCTTCATCTTCTTCATCTTTGTGATTGTCTTCCATGTGCTTTCTGATAACTGTGACTTTCTGAAAACCTTTTCCCTTAGCACTGCAGTACTTCTGCTTTCTTCTGTGACCATCTCCACATGATCCTCTAACCCTGAAGTATTTCTTGTTATTGCTGTAAACTCCTCACCTTGTACTTTGCCTGCAGGTCTGCTTCCATTGGCTTCTGAGGAATCAGGCTATTTCTTTTGTCCTTTTCTGATCAAGATGCTCTATCTTTCTGCCTTCCGCTCCATGAGTCATCCTCCTTTGTTTGTTCTTGTACACCTCTCCGACACATTGATCCCAGAGCTTTACTAAGATATAATTGATCATATCTCACTCTTCCCATTTGGTGAAATCTAAGTGACCAAACTTCCCTGTCTTTTCTCATCAGCTGTTTTTATAATGTGCATGGAAGTTATTGTTCTTACAATTATTTCTAAAATTATGAAATTATATTTGGAGAGTGATAGCATTGCATTAAGCTATCTCCTCTATTAAGTAAGAGAACTAACATTTAAAAAAAATTGCCCACCAGAGTCTCCTGTTCAAGCTCACAAGAAACTTTTTCTAGATAAAAGAAACATATTTTAAAATTCTAATTCTAATTTCATGTCATATTTGTTCATGCTTTAAGAGTTGTAGCTATTTGGAAAATACTAAAGAATATGGTTTCATTAGGCCATTTCTACTGCCATGGAGAACAAACCTTGCTGTTTGATGAACATTTTTGCTATACACACAGTAGTGGTGCAACATAAGCACTATCGATACATTGACCACTCTGTATTTCAAGTAGTTTCAACTGTTAACTTAGGGCTAAAGTGATGAATCAGTCTCCATGCCTGCTCAACACCTTGACCTCTTTCTTTAGACAACAAAGGCTAGCAATGGGGCTTCTGAAACGCAGACACCTATGCACAACCACCTGATTGTGCCCCCAGTTAATTTTTTTCTTTTAACTGTGCAATAAGGCCACAATAGCTTATCGAACATAAACTCTTCAAGCTGATATTAACGTGATAGAAACACTAACAAGATACAGTGATTCCATGTTTCTTGCTAAAACATTTTTAGCTGAGCTATGTGAAGACACAAACAGTAACAAGGACACCCATTCTCAGACAACCTCTTACCACCTATGGATGTCAACAAGAGACTTTTCATTGACTTGGAGCAGGTCCTAATTAGTTGGGAACAACATGGGCGTGCTCCAGCACTCAGGGGATGAAATGGTTTGTTAGCAGAGCACATGGTTTTGATTAGTGGTCTAATGACACCTCAAATCAACAGGAAATGCAGCATCTGGTCAGCATTTCATTGCTTCCTTAAGCCCCAGACACACCTTACTACCCCCTCCAGCTCTCTTATGCTATACCCCAGTACACAAGAATGTTAAGGAACTAGTTATTTAGAAGAAAAAAGTATATATTAATATATTAATTACTACAAGTAAGACATGGGGAAAGAAGTGTTGCTGTTTCCAATATTCTATGGAACAAGTTTCTGCCAACTGAGGCAAAAACCTGAGGCTTCCTCTAGTCTTAACTGTCCAATATTTTCTTCAGCATGTTCTTTAAATAACTGACCAGAGTTAATGATGGAAAGCTCATTTATTCATTCATAAACCTATTTGTATCTAGTAATTGTTGAAGTACTCTTTACTGACACTTACATACTGTAACATATTGAGAGCTCTATCTGCGGCAAATAATTTTACTTGTTTATTTTTGGGGGTTTTTTTGGTTTTTTTGTTTTTTTTTTTACAGACACCCCTCCCGATCCCTACCCAAAATTCTAATTAATAGGGATTCCATATTTCTACACAGCTTGTCAGTTTGATTATTTAAGTACTTATTCAGTGTACTAAAGACCCTAATCACCCCTTCAAAGCATGCAGCTCTATATAAGGCCTCCAATGTCTGAAATACATAAGGATCATCATCATCATAATAGCATGGCAGCTGTGCTTCCTATAAGCCAGAAAAGTTGGTCCTGTATACAACAGACACACCTCAGCTACTGTGTGCCATCTGCCTAGTTAGCAGTTAGACAGCCACAGCAGATAGAAACAGCTGCTCCTGACAATATGAAAAACATCAGTACTTCCTTAAAGGCTTTGGCAATGTGGATAAACAATTTCAGTGAAAAGAATATTTTAAATTGCTGCAAATTTTCGATGCAACTGCTATTATGCATCACACCACAACAAAGTGATTATGCTCAGTAGAATGGATTTTGTTCCACAACTGCAAGAGTGTTGAGTGTTTTTTTGTTGGTTTTTTTTGGTTTTTTGTGTTTTGGTTTTTTTTCCCCCACAGTTTTACAGAATACGAGTTAACAAGGCTAAGAGACCATTGTCCTGGACAAGGAGGTTTTTTTTGGCAGTACGATAATTTGCAGTGTTGCAGTGTGTTTTTTCTATTTTATTCTTTCAAACAAAACTATTTTTACTTTCATGAGTTTATTGTGGACTACATCTTGCACTATTTATTTAGGTCATTTATGTGAAGACTGGGTTTCTGAGAAACCTCAATATTGTGTGTCTGGCCCACAGCAAAATTCTTATTTACAATAATTCAAAGCATTATTATCCTGAACTCCTTACCGTCATGGAGATGGAAGGGTGTTTGGAAACAGGGGGAGGTGGGGCTGCTCTTGGCAGCCATGTGTTGCCAAAAGGTGTTAAATGAAACATGTAGAAGGATGACGGGCTGTAGAGATGGATGAATAGATATACACTACACACACACACAATTCATACCTACACAGCTTTGCTCTTCTCCCTAGTTATTCCTTGTGAATAAACAATAAAGGTGTCAGACTCTGGAATGGAGCTGCCCATTCAAACTGGGGGCTCTGTGCCCGCTTTGGAGGTCAGAATCATCCCTTGCTTGCAGCTGGTCGCAGACCGGAGGAGTGGAAGATACAACAGCTATCACTCACCTGCCTAACCATGCATAAGGGAGCAGACATTGCATGGTGTCCCTCGCCATCTCCTTCCTGTCTGAGTGGTCACGGTCTGAAGATGGAGTAGCAAATTACTATAAAAAGGCCCTGGCAGTGCTGAAGTCAGGCATGGAAAGAGCTAGCAGTACAGACTCCACCTCAGAAATTGATAGGGAAATAAAACCTACTTATATTTAAAAAAATAATAGAATGCTGTCTGGAAACATAACACAATTGCTGTTTTATATTTTGTATGTATTAAACTTTCAAGCTATCTGCAATAAATGTGAGGTTTTATATTAATTGTGAACAGATCAGTAATTGGAGGCAAATTAATGAGAAACCTGCTGTCACATTACAGCATATGTTTTTAATGGATGTCTTTAAACATTTGGACAAAATAGCTATATATTTTTAAATGGCAATTCTTTAACTGGTAAACGTAATTATCTAACTCTAAAGCAAAAAATATAAAAGGACAAAAATGGATTGAATCAAAATATTCTGTCATTGCCACACATAAGCCACCAGAATATCTTTTCAACAAATGAAATTATTCTTTATTTTATGCTTTTAAAAATGCATTAGTGTAATTGCTCTGCAACAAATTACCTTCTGTGCTATAAGCGTGGCTACAACATCCCTCGCATGTACATCAATTGTGCATATTGTCATGATGTTCTGATGATCACCAGGGGTGAGTTCCCCTAACAGCATGTTTATAAGGGCATTCAGTTGAGCAATCTGCAAAATAATTATATTTCAATGGAGATATTACACTGTAGGGTTTTTTTTATATGTCAAGTGCTAAATGGAGCAGTTATAGAACCAAGACACATTTATTGGTGCTTTTAATCAAAGCAAATAACTTTTGCAAACTAATAATGGTGGTGTTTTCTTACAATTTTAATTTGATTCCTTAATAACAAAAATACACTTTTCAGCTGGTGCCCAGAACTTAATTTCAGAACAGATAAATACTAGTCTTATGCTGTACTTGGAGTGCTAGTCTGAAACTGCACATATGATAAAGCTACTAGATGTTTGAAGTATCACATGTATACTTTTAAACACCACTTCCAAAATAGTCACAATATATGTCACGTTTACTACAGGAAATGCAGGGGGGGACACAGGGGATGGGACAGACTGTTTGAGGTCTGATTGCCTCAGCCATGATGTCTCCTTTGTGTCAGAGGAACATGAAAAGCAGGATCCCTGAACAGCCTCCTTCATTAAACTGCTATGTAATTCCCTATCCTGATGGGAATGGTGACACTGAAAAGGTGTCACAGAGTGCCTGCTTTCATGGCCCTGGAAGCCACTGGCAGTCTCTATGAATTAGACTTATTCCAAGGCATGCAGACATCCTACCCAAAAAAAAAAAAAATGCTTCTGAACAAAACCAGTAAAGTACTTGTTGGGTTTTTTTGGGGTGTGGGGGAGAGAGAGGAGCATGGGGACACTAGAACAGTCCTTCTAAAGTCCACTTGCTACTAAAATAGCAATAAGCACAAATCTGTTCATTAAATGGTTGCAAGCCAAATCTTTCTGACAGAGCCTGCCAAAAATATTAAGTCTCTGATTTTGCAAAGCTGATTCATGCAGAATCCCACCTTTGCCAACAGAGAAAAGGTTGTACTGATATAAGAAATAAGATTTTAAACACACACATCTTTAGTAGATTGATACAGTGGCAAGTACTGTAATGTCTTCTAGAGATCACTAGATTATACATTTAAATTTTTTAAACCACTAAGGTGTCACAGATTTGATATACACCGTATGACTTATGTCTTCTCTTAAAATTACCATTTTTAGACATTTTGTGTACAGCGGGTTCACATACCTACTTGTGGTTGCAGTCTTTCAGATGATTTCCAACCATTCTTCTAGATTCTTGAAGGAAAGTTCAACATTCTCAGTTCACCAAGTCTCCGTATCCATCAAAGCATTTGTGTTCAAGGGTAAAATAGTTTATGCTCACGTGCTGCTGCAGCTTCCATGATTTTTTTGCTGGAAAGTTGCACAGATTTCCTTCTAAATACATTACCAATATTCTACTAACATAAATACTATTTTCTCTAACATTATAGAGAAGCTATTTATATGAAAACCATTACAAAATGTTATTAACATCAAAGACTTTGTTGTGTAGCTTCTCAAGATCTGTCTTGCCAAATCTGCTGCCTGGCCAAATGCAAAACATACAGACCTGAAACCTGCACAGGCCAGATGATTGCATTTAAGCATCCTGGAGGACAGACCAACCTCCATCCTAAGAGCTTGAGTTATACTGTGAAAGACCTCCATCTTGTAAAATACGCTGTGATCTGCTTGCTTAGAACACAGGTTAACTATAAATAGAAACTTTCGCATTCTGATCTTTTCACCTAGTCTCCTTTGAATAAAACATCCTACTTCATACTTTGGTTCTGTTTTTATGACAAGGGATTTCAGCTTTTTTTAGACCATAAAATTATCTAGCAGAGGTGTAGATCCGTGCTCAGCAAATCACACTGCTGACAATAGTTTTGCTTTCTTCATTACCCTTGCAGAGTGGCATGCGAACCTCATATGAATTTGCAGAGAGCAGGATGAAAATAACTGATTTTTGGTGTGCTTGTCTTGAATCATGCCTCCCTCCCTAAGCTTTAACAACAGACATATAAAGTTTGTGAACCTGAGTGAGAGAATTTTATGGAGATTTCACTTAGATTGGAACTCAATGAGTTCCATCAAAGGAGAAAACAGCTATAGAACAAAAAATGGGGTAAAATCCCTAAACTTTGCTTTCTCTCAGTATACTGTTTACACGGTAACATGGCTTATATGTTTTTCAATGTACAGTACTGACTGGATTTATAGCCTGTGTTTCCTACCAGTATGAAAAGAATGATTTTGATGGCCTACATCCAAAGACACAGCAGTGGATCACTGTTCATATTACTCAGTGATTGCATATAATTTGGCATCACTGAAACAATCGCAGCTCTGAAAAGGTTGAGCTCTGGGCTATTATGAAGACTAAATTAACTCTCATCACTTGAGTGAATGATCCATTCACACCAAGGTCAAAATTACTAGCTGAGCAGCATGGGAAAGATGACATTATAGCTGACTGACCTGCAGTTGTGTATGGATAAGACTTTATATTTATTATTCTCTCTGACAACCTGGATTTTACTGAAAACATTAAATTAGACATTTACTGTGAAAAAAGAAATAAAATCCAACCCATTCATCTTCCCCCCACACCCTTTGCTACTTGGGTTCAGAGAAAAGTATAAGTGCTGTATGGGAGTGAGTGACTGAAGTTGCTGAGACAGGAATGAAAGTTCAGGAGGAAAATGAGGTGAGACTTTTCTTGGTTTCCTCTTGGAATCTCTTAAGCTAGCCTGCAGATCAGACACTTGAGTGCAGTGGCAAGAGAGGAGAATAGGGAAGAAAGGAGGTTAGCAGGTGCTTAAGAGAAACAGTGACTAGGCTCTCCCGAAGAGCATAAATTTCTTTTTCTGGAGGAAGACGGGTTTTCTTTGTATTTATCCTCCTTTATCTTTATCCTCCTGGAAAGCATGCTGAGGCACATGGAAAATAAGGACAGCCAACATAGCTTCACTAAGGGCAAATGGTGCCCAACAAATTTGATGGCCTTCTATGATGGTGTTACAGCATTGGTGGATAAGAGAAGAGCAACTGATGTCATCTACCTGGACTTGTGCAAAGCATTTGACGCTATGCTGCACGACATCCTTGCCTCTAAATTGGCGAGACATGGATTTGATGGATGGACCACTCAGTGGATAAGGAATTGGCTGGATAGTTGCACTCAAAGAGTTGCGGTCAATGGTTTGATGTCCAAGTGGAGACCAGTGACGAGTGGCATTCCTCAGGGGTTCAGTATTGGGACCGGTGCTACTTAACACCTTTGTCAGCAAAATGGACAGTGGGATTGAGTGCACCCTCAGCAAGTTTGAGGCCAACACCAAGCTGTGTGGTGTGGCTGACACACTGGAGGGAAGGCATGCCACCCAGAGGGACCAGGACAGGCTTGAGAGGTGGGCCCAAACCTCATGAAGTTCAGCAACCAGGGTCCTGCACATGTGTGGGGGCAATCCCAAGCACAAATACAGGCTGGGTGGAGAATGGATTGAGAGCAGCCCTGAGGAGAAGGACTTGAGTGTGTTGGTTGATGAGAAGCTCTACATGAGCCAGCCATGTGCTCTTGCAGCCCAGAAAACCAACTGCATCCTGGGCTGCATCAAAAGAAGAGTGGCCAGCAGGTCAAGGGAGGTGATTCTGCCCCTCTGCTCTCCTGAGACCCCACCTGGAGTACTGCATCTAGCTCTGGGACCCCCAACCTGTTGGAGCAAATCCAAAGGAGGGCCACAAAGATGATCAGAGGGATGGAGCACCTCTCCTATGAATACAGGCTGAGAGAGCTGGAGTGTTTCAGCCTGGAGAAGAGAAGGCTCTGGGAAGACCTTATAGCAGCCTTCCAGTACTTAAGGGGGCCTACAGGAAAGATGGGGAGGGACTCTTTATCAGGGAGTGTAGTGATAGGATGAGGGGTAATGGTTTTAAACTGAAAGAGGGAAGATTTAGACTAGATATAAGGAAGACATTCTTTACTCTGAGGGTGGTGCGACACTGAAATAAGTTGCCGAGGGAAGCTGAGGATGCCCCATCCCTGGAAGTGTTTAAGGCCAGGTTGGATGCGGATTCAAGCAGCCTAATCTAGTGGGAGGTGTTCCTGCCCATGGCAGGGAGGCTGGAACTATATGATCTTTAAGGTCCTTTCCAACTCTAACCATTCTATGATTTTATGATATATATCTGCTGTTTGTACTGCCAGATTCTTATTCTCATAAAAGTTTAGGTAACGTTCTCAAATAACTTCAGTACTTTGCAATCTGTTCACAGACATTGAAGAAAGCTGCAGTTAGATCAATTGTGTGGCTAAGCACCACAATTAAAGAACACAATAATCTAGGATGAAAAGTTTACCTGCTTTGAATGATTTCCCTCAGAATTGATTTTCAGTAAAACTATCACAGAGAGAAAGTGGCATCATGGAGGAGTGAGATTCCCAGCTTCTGCACAGATTGCGGAGTCCTTCAGGTAAAGCCCAAGTAAGAAAAATTAGGACAACACTTATTAGAACCTTTTTTTAGAAATACTGCGGTTATAGTGTTAGAAAGTTAGAAATATTAGTTGTTATTGAAGGAACCAAATCAGCCTGAGGGTAATGAAAAATGAAACCAAAACCAAACAAAATGAATGCAGCCAAACAGAGCCAAGTCATTCTTCTACTTTCTATACTGCAATCTTTCTATACAATCGTACTGTCTAAACAGGTGTTTGAGTTCATCAGAGGAAAGATGCTGTAAAATTGAAAGCACTTCCATTGTTTTAAGGTCCTCTGTGTTTCCAAAGCGTGTATAAACCTTAAGTACTAATCTGCAGCACATCTCTGGGAACTAGAACAATTCCCCTTTTGCTGAAATACAAGTTAAACCATTTGAGCACATATGCACAGCTAGTCAGTCTTCAAAATGAGAAATAGTTGCTTCTGTCTTTCTATTGCACATCTGAAGTGTGCATATGACAAAATTATTATGTTGGTAAACAGTTCATCGGTAAGGACGTATTTTCTCCAGATGGACTCATATTATTTTAAATCATAGTATTTGCCAGCTCATTTCTGCAAAATATTCTTGGACTGTCAATTTCTAAATAAGAAGTTCCTTGAAAATTACATTGTCTTGGTAAGATATTAAGGTTATCTACAGGATTTGAAATGAACTCATTGCACTGGTGACAGCATACCTGTAATTAGAAATGGAGTGCTGGTTTCCAAGAGAGTCAAGTCCGACATTACAATATCTGGCCCAGGACTTAGGAGATTTGCTCTCTCACAGAAGTTCTGCAGGTGACCTTTGATGGATCACAGAACTTTTTGGTTCTTAGCTGTAAAATGAAGATAATAGCACTTTCCTATCCATAGAAGCTCTGACGAGGGTAAATAAATATATTTCTTATATTTAGAAAGATTAGGAAGGTTTTTCATGATGAAACCAAAACCTATAAAGAGAGTTTTTGTAAAATTGAATAGATAGTTTCTGATCAAATGCTTGGGGCTTAAAGAGTTGCATTCAAACAAAATCATATGATAGACTCCCATTCAGTTTTCTCCCCTAAGTAGGTCTCAGCCACTGTCTCACCAGCTTTGGAAAGTGCCCTGACTACTGAGACATTCTTAAATTCCACTTTGATGTTACCCCATCCTATATAAAATATTTAAATACTCAGTGACATGATCCTTGTGCCCTAAAGCAAAGTGAAATTTTCAACCTAACATAAAAAACAAAGATTCCATTTTGTCCCAACCTAAATTGACTTTTGATCTATTCACCAATCACCATATTAATTATTTCTGAGTTTAACTTACTTTTTTGGCAGAGGAACATATGACTTTCTAATATAGATATCTAATAACTGTTTATGACATTCTAAATATTTGCGTAGCATTCTTTCAGTAAGCATTTTTCTCCAGAAATTAATATAGCTGAATATTTGCAGAGAGCAAACACTAGGGGACCCCAACAGAGGCAAAGCAAAGCAAATATTATCAATAAGGGAGTAAATATTTTTGCCACCTGTTCACTGCCGCTATTTAGCTTTCACCCCTTCCTAGGTAAGACTTGTTTTCTACAACTGTTTGACAACCAGTTAGACTTCTAATCTGAATGTGAATTCTCTGAAACAACATTCTAATAGTTAACACGTAAAAATCTAAGCACTTGGAAAACCTTCTCTTTTTGAAACAGATCCATACTATTTATTATCTTACTTATCTTGTCTGTACAACTCCAGCTGCGAGTTCTAGGTGAGACCAAGCAAGAGAAAGAAGAGGAGAAAAACAGAAAGCAATACATTTTTACTTTTTTTAAAAAATAATAAAACATAGAATTTATAGGTAGAAAGATAAGAATTGCCCTTGGATCTACTTAATAAGAATCTACTACATAATAAGAGTCTGTAGACAAAGAATCCCAAAGAAACTGCAGATAACAGTGTTAAGAACCCACTACAGAGAAAAACTGGAGTGTTTTCTAGCTGAACCTATGATATTAAAAGTAAAACTAGTAACCAATTTTAATATTACCCTATATATATTACCTTTAAATGCATTACATTTTGGACCTACATACATAAATTGAAATGTTTGTTTAGGGCTGGAGGAAGTAGAGTTGAGAAGTGTAGACTAGACATTATGATGCTGAGTTTCTGAAATTACTGAGACTAGCTGATGGTGTCATTCTGTTGTTTCTTACAGAAAAGCTGAAGATATCATATAGACATAATGTAATGATACTGAATTTATCATTTTCTTACAACTGCATATTTGAATTTGCACAAATAGTCATCTTTACGTTTTTAGGCTACTCAAAGAGAACAGAAAACAGATTAACACAAAGCAGATTACTCTCCAAAGCACTCTCTGCCAAAGAACAAATGCCTAAATACAAGTCGTACTGCAAGCAATTAATAACAGCCTTAAATTATGGTGATTCCGGCTGACATATACAAAGAATTATGGAAGCTGAAGTTGGAATTTTTCTTTCACCTACACAGACAATTACTTCTCAACATTTGGAGAACTGACCAATAGTATCTTAAAGATAATGTAAGTACCCAGCCTGTGCAGAAATCTTTAAGATAGGAAAGGATGAGGATTATTACCTTCCACACTTGTTTCTTCTGTGTTTAGCAGTTCTTTCACTCCCTGATCGTTCATATTCCCCAAACAGCTCAGTTTTAAAAATAGCGTATGTATGAGTACAGAGGCATCTAGCAGATTCCGGATTATTGACATGTGTCCAGATCATCATTCCTATAAACCATCCTTGGAACTGAACTGGGATCAAAATCAAAACAAAGTGAACACAGTTCAAGTCTTATAAAAGCAATAACCTTAAGTTTATTACAGACCTGAGCTACGGCCATCTGAAATCAGTGGAAAGATACTTCTGTCCATACATACGGTATTTAGCATACTTTGCTTAATAACATTAGGAAACAGAGAAAGACCTTTTACCATTTAACCTTGCTTTTTCCAACAGCATGCATGAAAAAGGAAATATGCATATTTTCTTAAAAATCTGGAACAACAAGGAAATAAACCCTTGCCATGTCATCTTCTAGGGTCTCTGAGATTTTCAGCAGAGGAGCACCTCCCCAATAGCATCCAAGAAAGTCTCTTAACTTTCCAGGTTTGTTTGATCTCCACAAGTTTCTGTGAAATACCAGAAAGACTGAAGTAGCCTTTCAAGCCTAGTAAGGAATTAGTTAACATTCACCATTGTCTGCATCTACCTTTTCTACTGCCATTTCTCCTACTGCTTTAACTACACTCTTCTGTTTATCTTGCAGCTGAAGACCGAAAAAGTTCTCCAATGTGTTACTCACTATTCCTGACAAACTTTGCCTTAGAAATAAGGCACAAACAAGTCAGGAATAAAGGTGACCAAAATTCTGCAAAGCCAGAACATAAAGATTATTCTGTTCATCATTGCTGGGTTCTGGATAATAAGGTTTAATTTCTCAAAATTCAGCTGTTTTCAGGCTCTTAACCATTGATTCAAAAGCAACACACATCCCAGGTCCATAGTTCTTTGACAGGTCTTAATTTCTTATGCAGCAGACAGTCATGTACCAAAAGACAGAAGCAATGAAGTAGTAAGCAGGCTAGTGAATGCGTCTTGGAGTTTGACTTCCTAATCTCATGTGAAAGCCAGCTGGGTAATTTGCTGGTTACTGAAGGAAAAATGAACTCAGAAGGATATTTTCAGAAGTACTTTGAGATTTTGGAGTTCAATTCTGTAATACTTGTTTCCCCAATTTTTCAACTCCTTTGAGTTCAAAAACCCTCTAATGAAGGGAATTTAACAATCTACAGGCTCCTACATAATGCAGAGTACTCAGAACAGGAGAGATTATTTCAAGTAGCAAAACACCGTTCATTAGGGAAATGATCACATTTGCAAATCTTCTAAGCTCCATCTCCATGTGTTCAACATTTATTTGTTTCCATGGAGTTTTCATCCAATCTTTAATACTTGTCTATAAAATTAAAAAAATAAACAAACAGCTCCTACAACATTCTAAGCAAAGCCTGAAAATTGAAGGAAGCTTTCCAACTCATCAGCAGGTGAATATTTATAAATATGTATGGTATACAAATGCAACAATATCAGTTTCAAAATTTGCAACCTACTGATGCTGAAATTTAATCTAAGAGGATTTATAATCTTTGGGGTTTTGTGCTAGAATTCTGTTTGTGATAGGGAAAAAAATCCTGCTCAAACTTAATGGTTTTGATTTTTTTGTCTGTTTTCAAAGTTTAAAACGTGTCAAAAGTATTAAAATTCCAGAACTATGACCCAGTTCACTTCCTGTCTGATGCCTTTTCAGTAGCATTAATTGATGAGAGGGCTGAAAGTAACAAAAAAGACAGAATTAAATTTCAAACTTGAGGTAGTCAGATGTATCTCTCTTCCAGTCATAAAATGCATTCTTGCTTTCTTTGGGTATGAATTTGTCTCAAGAACCTCAAAGACAATTAAATTAAATTAAATGTTTGATAGCCAGGGAAACTGAAAGCAAAAGTATACATGATTTCCCTACTTTAGTATAAGCAACGATTCCAAATAAGACTGGATCTTTTAATGGAATTGCTCATCTGGCAATATTAAAGCAAAAAACAAAGGTCTCGCTTCAACATATTCTCTGGAAAATCACCTGAGATACGTATTCAGTAAACAATGTTGCAGTACTGCTACTTTAAGTAACTTACTGTGTGAGTGTGCTACACCAATATAAAGTGACTTTATTCCTGAGAAATTACTCCACTGTGAAAACAACCATAGTGGACACCTGAACAAGATGTATAACTACAATTATAAGTGCCTCCCACATGTAAATCTGTGGATGTGAATGTAAAAGTCCTCCTAACATTCAGAAACATGCGTTTTTCCTTCGGGACTAAGGATTCATTGAAATCAAAACTTCAAGTAAATCTCAAGTATCCCAAATTCTCATTAACAAAAACAATTAGCTGCAATACTCCCGTGTACCATCACTGCAATTCTGTTGCAATGGCAAAGTCATTATGGCACAAGATACTAAAACTAATAGAATGTATTTACAAGCTTAAAGCTTATTAGCTTTACAAAAGATTTTGGTTCTGTTGATAAAATGAGTTCAAGCTTAGATCAACTTGCATTTAAACAAACTGAACAATAGTTTGTTCATTAATAAATAAATAAATAAAAATCAGAAAGATCTCTTGCTTCCTAATCTCGTCAGGCACTCTGTTTCATCAGAACAGAGGGAGCTTTTCCTATTCTTCCACAACAATACCTTCACCTCTGAGGTAACTGTGCACTCATGGACATTAAAATAAATTTTGTCCTCTCCTGGAGACTGAATGGCTTGTGTACTGCTGCAATTACCTCTAAGGAAAAGCTGGTGAAAAGAGAAATCTGTGATGACCACTGAAAGGGACTCCTGTCATTCCAAACAAATACAAGTGAAGCTGGAAGCCAGATTAGTGACTTAATCATAAACTTATAAGTCAATAGACAGGATTCTATTATAATCCATCCAAGGTGAGGTTTTCATAGTTCTTATGTTATAAAATAGGAGTGCTGTAAAGGTTATTCTTCTAGGGGATTATTAAACGGCCATTTTGAAACCTCCTTCTTTAGGCTAAAGAAAATATAGAGGAAAAGAGACAGTTGTATAATTTCCTGAAAGACACTATGAGAAACTTATACCCACCAGAAACCATGTTATCCATCTGAATCCATAATAACGTGCATTTAGGTTTGGAACTTCTCCAACTTCAAATCTATTTCCCAAATTTCATAAAAAATAGTGAAAAAAACCCTCCACTTTGTTTCCTCCTTGATGACCTCTGAAACATTTCAGCCTCGGGCACTTTTTACAGCCACGCACAACAATTCAGAATAGAAAAAAATGACAGATCCCATAGTCCAGCAGTGCCGGTAAATACCATTGCAATAATGTTATCATTCACTGTCAGATACTGAAAAGGTACAAATTGAGGCAGACAGTATGACACTGTGGGTGCACACGGTACTGTGTGAGGCTTTTTCTTCTCACTACTCTTTATTTCTTATTCGTGCAGACACCACTAATGCATTTCCATCCAACGGAGTGTTATGATAATGAACTACTAGTGCTTATTTTGCAAGATGAGTTAAACTAAGTTGGAAGTCTAAGCTTGTAATGTTGTACAGTTCACAGACAGAATAATTTCAGATTGTTTCTTAGACTACTTGAGAACAGAGTTCATTGGTTCAGAACACTTCAGCAAAATCTTGAACCGCATATTTCAAAGTTCCTTCATCAGCCATTCACTCTGCATATGTGCTAAGCATGAGGCACACCCAGAGCCTGTTCTGTGTCCAAGCCTGTTCTATTTGTGAAATATCCACATACCTCTGTGGTGTTTCCTGATCCTCTCCATTTAAGAACTGAGCTGCAGACCTGGAAATCAAGCCAGACGCTTTCTTGTGGCAACACATGGTAGTAGCATGCCTGGAAAATTGAATGCTCTCCAGTCACTCAAAGCCTTATTTTCCTGCTGCGCAATTCTCAGAAAGTCTACACTTTTTTTTTTTTTTAATCACATTTTATGTCTGTATTACTTTGTTGTTGATAAGCCATGTTTCTGTGCCTTTAATGCTATAAACACCTAAGAGCTCATCTAAAGTTTGCTTAACTAGGTTTTCACTATCATACAGGCACTGATTATATTTATCTCTTTGAAAGATGCTACAGTATTTGCAGATGAAAAACATATTCAGAGCATTAACTTGATTTCCTCAGTTTGTCCAATGAAAATTCTGCCCTGAAAGTTGAATTTCAAAGATTTGTCGTCCCCCCCTTCCAATCATAGACTTCCAAACTTGTGGGAGTGCTTCAATAGTCAGGTCATCTCTCCAGGGTCCGACTTTATACCAAGGTGCCTCTGGTCAATGATACTGCCTGCAAGTCAGCAGAAGTGCTAC
>NW_009646928.1:2038693-2045425 GCF_000708025.1 Charadrius vociferus | reverse complement strand
CATCCTTAATGTCAGAAAATCATAAAACTTAAAGTAATGCATTTGCAGCTAGAGAAGCATACAGAAATCCACTAAGATTTGAGATCTGGTTTATTTTCTCTATTATCCAGCTAAAAACCTATTGCATTTTAGATATTCAAAGAATTTTACACATTCAAACTTTCCCTAGATGTCTATTCAAACTCAAACATCCCCCTCTGCTCCTCCAAGTACTTCCTGTAGTTCCTATAGTCTTAATCTGGATGCTGAAGGAAATATTGACTACCCTCACCTTACTTTTAAAAGTGTTAATGTCCTTTAGGTTAGGTGAGGCAGAGCCTTTTCATATTCAAGAGGTAAACAGAGATGTGTTAACAAGTATCCCAACACTATTAATAAATTATGAAGTAAACATATAAAATCCAGCTGTTGGAAGGGGGCAGGAAAGGATTCAGCTCACATTTCATCACATCTCAAAACCTGGGTTCCATATACACAGACAAACCAACGAGCAAGAATAATGCACACAACTTGATCGGGACACAGTGGCACCCAGAAAACTTTGACACGATCATAGCTCTACTTGGGTTTTGAGGTATAGTGTGACATGGACCCAATGGAACTTGATAGTGCTCCTTGTCACCGACCCTTAGGTTGAAATAAACAAGAAAAATATCCTATGGGCAGATAATTTTCTCAGGAAGAGCAACCAAGCCTTATATGCAAAAATGGTGTAAGACAACAATTAAATACACTATACTTGTCTGCAAAAGAAATAACACTTTCTGTACTGACCTTCGTCTCTCTTCCTGCTGTGCCTTCCCCTAAAATGCCTGTGGAGGTCAGTAATGCATAAAGCTGATAGGGGATTGTGAATACCAGGTCCATGCAATGTACCAACGATTGAATCTTTCCTCTGCAAATAAACGAAGGTCTGCTCACTGTCAACACTTCACAGGAAACTGCTGTAGTCATCAACCATACCACTATAAACAAATGTATAAATATATACATATTTAGACATATACACATACTCTTTCACACACGCACACTTTTTTAAAATCATGAAGCCTGCAAATTAACATGAAAGCAAGACAAAGTAGATGATCTCTGCCCTGGACAGCTTGTTATCCAGCCTAATAACAGAAGTAGCAAACAAAAGGGAGTATTTCAAACACAATATGGGATAAGAGGAAGACAGGTTCACAGAATTACAAACATTAAGTGACTTGGTTTAAACAAATTTGTGTTTTGGAGTTCCAAGTGTATTTTTTGTTTGCTTGTTCATTTGTTTAATTAGAGGTTAATTGCTGTATATAGCCCTATAGAAATGAATTTAGGAGCTACTTGAATTGGACAAGATATTTGGGGGAAATTTGACAAAGTTATTCCTCTTGTGAATATTTGTTTTCTCTTCTCATTCATGTAGCAAATCATTATGCTCAAGTGTGTCACACACTTACTGAGTGGATTTGTCCCTGTCTTTTTATAAATCAGCAGCTGTATTCATATCACTTAGAACACAATATTGAAATAGCACTGATTAATAGCCCATCCTGTCTACTAAATACAAAGAAAGGCATTCTGACTTTTATCCACTTTGCTGCTTAACAGTGCAGTGAATGATACCACTGCTGAGCAAACCAGTCAAATGAGCTTTTTCCAGGTAGATAATAGAGCAAACCAATTTTTACGTTTGGCACTGGAGGACAGATATAAGGCAGCACCAAAAACTGAGAACTGTAGCCATCATACAAATGAATATAATTTATGCTTTCTTATTATAAATAAAATATTAAGTAACATCTTTGTCCTCCAAGTGTACATGTATAATTTTATTTCCTGTGTCTGGCATACAAAAGCACCTAGTTTGGGCTGTACAAGTTATCTATGCACAACTTTGAACAAGCAACTCTTGTTCTCAGTTATTTTTGTAAGCTCATTAGACACACAAACGCGTAAGCTTTTTGTGTGTGCAAAGGGATAAAAGTTTACAGCAGGTAGAGTCTATTACACAAATGTTAATAAGTATATTCAAAATCTGTGCATAGATGTTTAGGCTTATCTTCCCCAGGAGAAAATAATGCTGTCATATCAAGTTAGTTAGCTAAAATCTAACGTTAGTTAGCGTAAAAATCGAGTTAGAAACAATTCATTTTACAGTCAGTGCAGATTTAGTTAAGAGTCAGCTGTGCATAGCTTGTAACGTATCCTGTCCTAAAGGGCATATCTAACTAAATAGGTCAGATGAATGGCGGAAAATCCTCATTTCTCTCCTTTGACTGTAAACACAGTCTACAACGACTAGTTCAGGTGTCAATAACCATCCTTAATTCATATAGGAAGTCTACAAACTGTCTCGCTGTCACATGATACTTGGATGCTTCTATTTTAACATGAGAAAACATTTGTCTCAGAGATACTGAAGACATAGCATCCCTCCATGGGGGCAGAGTTCCTAAAAAAGCTTCAGGGAAAAGCAGAGATGACATTAAGTCCATTTTAAGAAAAGAGAGTGCCAACACAGATATTTAAGTTTGTATCTGAACTTTCCCATAATTTGAAAATGGAAAGTTCCTGATCCATAACCTCTCAATTGTTTTGCTGTTTAGGGTAAGAAAGACAAGGCTCACTCAGATAAGCATGGAATTATACTGTTCCAGAATGAGTTCCTAAAAGACGACAGCTCAGGTCAGTTCAGCCCTGGCCACTCTGCTGCTGCCCAGAGGACTAGCCTGAATCACACTTCAGCTGGTTGAGCCTGTTCTATCAACTCTCTCTGCTAGTGTGTTCAAAAAAGGAGAAAGGCTCTCCCACAAAGGAAGAACTAACAAACCTCAAGCAGCTATTTGTTCTCCCTAAGAGGCTTTCCTGGCTCTTGTACCAGGCAATATGCTATAATGGCAGCTCTGCTCTAGTCAAAGTTAATAAAAATTCAGGGATTCTAGCTATGAAAAAATTGGAAGCAGCACAGCTACACAGGGCTTGACATATCCCAGCTCTTGGGATGGCTGGACCCAATCCTGCTTGTTACGGTTCTTTTCAGTCTGGACCCACCACAATATAACATGGTGATCTGGGTTCTGTTCTGTAGTGACAGGCTACGACCAATTCCCTCTGAATTCAGGGGGAATGCACACATCTGGCAGCTAAAGAGTCAGGCTCCTGGATTACCAGCTACTTTTACCTTTAAGACATTTATTTTTCTTATTCAGAATTTTTTTTTTCCATATTAAAGTGTAAGACATTCAGGGTAATTTGACACTCTCTCATAGCATTGCTTTTCAAGTCCAAGTGGTGGTAAATTTTTTTCAAGTAAGTAGGATGGGATTATTTTTTTAAAATCACAAGAGTGATGCTGCAAACAGAGATTCTTTTTATAAAGAGTTTCCTTCTATATATGTTTCCATTATAGCTCTTGCAAGCCTAAGCAAGGTGAAAATTACAGTAAAAACTTAAGGGCTTCACTCTGAAACCTTTACTAAATTCAACATTCTTTCACTTAGTCATTACAAACATACATATTTATGCAATATATGTTAACACACATAGTCAAGGCAAGAAGAGAGAAAAGCAAGACTTCTCTTCCAATTTCTTTGTGGAACATTTACCATTGGGGTTCAGAACTCTAGTTTTTCAAAAGGTCAAGAGAAAAAAAAAAATTGCAAATGATAGCATCATTGGAGAAAGTCCATCACCAAACAGCATACTGTTTGTCCAGAGTCTGTTTTTTTTCTTATTTTGTCTGTTTTGCAATCATTTTTGCTTACATGTTCATAAATAGAGTTGTGCTTTAAAATACACTATTATTCTAATGAGAAAACACGGTGACTTTTTAAAGCAAGCAGTAACCACAAGAAAGTAAAAAGAAATTAAATGGAATAAGTTTCCAAGGGTTGTTTTCCCTCTTCTCCTCTTATACTAACCTTCTAAGTGGCCTCTAAATTCAGCAAAACTGAGTAACACCACCTGAAATTCCCCATCTTTTTCACTTTGCTGATATTCTCTCTTCTCTTTCCATAAGCGAGGAAGGATGAACACCTCTTATTCCCTATTACAGGACTGGCCTTAATCTTGAAAGGCCACTATATGACACAGACTTTAGTGAAATGGCATAAACAAAGACTTGTTTCAGCCATCTCTAATCTGGTATGCACACTTCAGAAAGATGTAGCCAGAAGCACTTTCAGCCCAACCTCCCACTTTGCAGTATCTTTATGAGTTTGCATAGAGAGGCGGCTTTGTCTTCTATCATCTACCAGTACCTGAGAATGTTTTCAGCTTTGTCCAGAAAGTTCTCTTCACTTTTCCCCAGGCTTTTTTGCCATTACTGCTTGTCTGAGTGGGAAACCAAGTAGGGGAGGTAGGTCATCACATTAAAAGAAGGATCATTGTATGGTCCTAGAACAAAAGGAAGGAAAGAAGACCCATACTGAAGTATTTGGTCAGAGGAGTTAGCTGTTCTTCCTTCTAGCAGACACACAATGTTCCTACCATCAGAAGTAGCATGACATCTCTTGGAGACTCTTGCCAGTGCCTTTATCATAGCTACCTCCCTTTGACAGCAAACAAAGCTGTCCCACATATATGTGATAGTTTTATACTCTACAAAAGTATTACAGTTACTGTGCTTATCTGACACAGTCATGGTATGTCAGGGAAGTCCTGACAATTCCATTCTGGTTTTTAAGAGAATTCAAGAAAGAAAGAGGCTAAGACTTGGCTGCAGGCTTGATGAATTGCTCCTGCCAGGCATATCCAGCTTGCAGGCTCACTGGCTGAGCACCCATACGCTAGAAGAATAGCATAGCCAGCTCTTCCACTGAAGAAGTATGTGAAAGAGTGAGGACACAGAGACTCCTCACCACCCTTTGTCTGGTGGCTCCTTTTAGTATTTACAGAAGTTGTCAAAGGTAGCACCAGAGAGCAACAATGAGAGAAGCATCCATACCCTGATAGTCACGTGCTTGGGTCACCCTTATGGTCCTGTCATAGGGTGGAGTGAGTCAGCGTTAGTCAACTACAGAAGGAACAATTATGGAGAAAGGTTTTTCCTTCAAATACAGAAACAGTGCCTGTGAATGACCTTTCTGATGAGTGCACCTGAGGTAGATTCTTTCCACACTCCAAATTTACCAGCTGATTTACAATTAGCACCTGTATGTGTGTATAACACAGAAGACAGGTACAAGTCCCCAGCAGTCTGAATCAAGATCTGAACCATAGCAAGGAAACAAACAAATAAAACCACCCACACACCAACAAAACCACCAACATCAAAACCCCTGAAAACCCAAAATCAGTAAACAAAAAAAACACCACACCACACACTTGTATCACTCTCTCTTCCCTTATTTTCTCCGCTTTATTCAGCAGTCACTGAGCCTCATGTGCCCAAAAAACACTCCAGTGACAAATCAAAGGACAAGGATAAAACATTGCTAAAAAATACGCTTCTAACTTTGGTCTCAAGTTCATAATCAGCCTGTAATTAGAATATACTTTAGAATCATTCCAATATTTCATCAACAGAATTTTGAAAGAATACAGACGGATTATTCATTTGTTTCTTTATCATGGCAGAGAAACAAATACATTTCTAAATAATTCATTGGTTGCTGACTTTAAGATGAGACTTGTGAAACTTTAAGGCCGAGATCATGAGAATGGACATTCAAAATGCAATACACTCAAGTGAGCTACTCTGTCTCTAAAATTTATTTCTAGCTGGGAAGGCTTTTTGTTTTGGTTTTCATTCTCACGTTGTGGAATACTTGGGAACATACATTGATAAATTATGTTGATGCAGTTTTTATTTTGACTATGATTAGTACTCCAAAATATTGACAGTAACAGACATATTGTAACAAATTATAAAATAACGGTTATTCTTAACTTATCCATGTCCTGGAAAAGAACTTAAGCATCAAACCCAAAGATGATTTTTTAAAAATCCGTTTCTAAAACCATGCTGTTTAACCTGAAAGGTACAAGTTATTTACTGAATTAGGGTTCCTTAGAGGTTAAACAGGTAATCCATGGTAATTCCATAACTTTTCTTTAGCTGCCATTCATTAAATATGTTCCATCTCATGAGGTATAAATCATTTCATTTTTAAGCACTCTTTTATTTCCTTTAAATTTATCTAAAACTTTATTAGATTCAGTCAGTACAGGCCTGACAGACAGGCCACATACATTTAAAACATTCCCAGTGGAGAAGCATAAAACATTTAAAATCTGTATTTGATCTGACAACAGCAGTACTGTGTTCGAATTAGAAACAGATTAGACATAATTGAAGATAAAGAGGACACAAGCATCACTCCCATTTTGGTGGAGTGGGCTTTAAATTATCAGATTCATCCAGAATACATTACTGAGAAACATTGAATTGTTATCTTTAGACAGCCTTTTCTAAGAGTTTACAATTTCTCAGTTCAGTGAAGCTTGCCACCAGCTTGTTATCAGAACAAAAAACGAAAAATCATTTGGTTCAGAGCACAGAACTGATCTCACCTCCAAAAGTACACGTTTTATTCTGGTAACAGACACTTCTTTGGACTGCAGAGGTACCACTTCATGCTTTTCAGTGAAGGCAATGTTTTTAAGATTCTTCCACTTTTCCGGTAATTCCTAACAACATTACAAGTAGATATTGTTTGTCAGTTTGCAGAGCCAACAACCCTCACCACAGAAAAAAACCACACGTACACACTTTAATTATACCTTCCTCCCCTCGCTTTTTCTCCT
>NW_009646928.1:2006091-2038665 GCF_000708025.1 Charadrius vociferus | reverse complement strand
GGTGACAAACATGGACTCACTACTCAGGGTAATTTGCAAAATGTAATTTATGAAAAATATTAAAGTTTGTTTACAATACCCTGCATTTCCTAGTTAGAACATGTTTATGCATATTAAATTTGGAATAAACCTCAGCAATATAAAAGACCACTCCAATGATGCAACTCACTATAAAATAGTTTTGATAAATACAGTACAAGTTTGACCCACCCTAAGAGGAGTGCAAAAATGCAGATAGTAGCAACTGATTGTATTAGTAAGCCGCAAACTCAGTGTTAAGTGCTTTTGCTTAACCTGCCTAGCTCTTAGCAAGGGCATGCTCGACCCCAGTTTGGTCCCCAAAAAAGTCATATTCCTTACATTGCTTTTAGACATCCCAAAGTCTCATCTACTGTACAAGACACACCTGTTGCTGATAAAAAAGGTCAGCTACAAGTGTAATTGAATATGGACAAAGGTTTGCTCACACCATGCATAATTAGACACTGTAGTTTGAAGGCAACTACACAACAATAAATAGGGTTTTTGTTGCTGTTTTGGAAAACTTACATAAAGATTTTGCGAACATTTGTGTTTACTTTCATTCTACATAATTCCCCAATTCTGTGACACAGCTGAACCTCATTGCCTCCTTGCAAGTCATATTGCTCAAAAAGGTTTCCAATCACTATTTGCAGCAAGCTGTCTAGGAGTTTAATAAATGCAAGCAATCATCTGACAATGCATTCATAAATAAAAACACAACAAAATATCTGTCTATAGACTGTACTTTAAAAAGAATATTTCCCTGGTGAACTTTATTTTTCAGCTGCATTAAGAGGCATGAAAGATTAGAATTGAAAAGTAAAATGATTTGGAAAGATTCCCCATTTTCATATGCAGTGTAAGTCTTCAGACTTCCTGCAAATCATACTAGGGAAAAAAATAACTACAGAAACACCTTTAGTCATTTGGAAAAATCAGGTTGAAAGCAAAGCTCCAATTCATAAAGAACTAGTGTTTTACATATTAAAACAGTCGACTGTTATAATGGTGCTATTTTTACTGCTCCAACTTTTGGTCTGTCAAAACTTCCCTAATTTCAGTTATATTGAAGACCATGGTTAAAATTTTCAAGAAGATTATCTTCAATTTGCATATACCACCTGAGACTATTTCTGCACCTCCGTGTGCAATCAGGCACATACTCACCAGGGAGCAGCAAGGGCTGGCTGCTGCCCAAGGGAAGGTGAGCCTGGAGCAGAAGGTCACCCCAGCACAGACAACTCCCTCACCAACCAAGGGAACAGTCCCATAGGGCATTAAGCATGGCAGCAGAGCTGGGTGCTTGCAACTGGGTGCATCAACAGCCCCAGACAAGGCCAGTAATGAACCAGGTCCTGGGTCCCTCCAGGAAGTACAAACAGAAGGAGTAAGAGGGACAGAGACAAGCTATAGCATACAGCCATGGGGTCTATCCAGGAGAGCATACCTAGAGCACATCTACCTAAGACCACAGGTCCAGGTCCACCCAAGAGGCAGGGCCAGCGGCAGGCTTGAGGACAAGCACACCTACTGTGTAGCTGAGAGAGAGACTGAAGGCCCAGGGCTGAACTTAGGTGGAGTCCCAGGGTGTGAGGCGGAGCCCCCACTTAGGGTTGGGCTATTAAAGGCCTATTAGTGCACTCAGGACCCTGACAGTTTGCACATGAGCAAAGTAATTAAGCTGCTAATTACTCGACCTGCCTGCACAAAAAAGGAATGCCCTGATCCTGCAAGACTAAGACTACTCAGTAGATTTTTACAAGATCAGGATTTAACCTGCCTCAAGTTATGCACAGAAAAATTTCAGGGACAGGGGCAGAATGGAGACATTTTCAGTAGCTTTTTTGCCAGGTCTTATTTATGAAGACTAAAATCAAATGTACCCTGTGAGTTTCTTAGCTAAGACCAGCTGGAAAAGAAATTTTCATTTAACCAGAAGTGTTCAAGTTTCAAAAATTATTTTTGTGCCACTGGGACAGTAGACAGAACCAACTTCTCAACAGTTTTTATTTTAAAATATGTATATATCAAAATTCAGCAGTGGATTACCCTGTTTCATGCATTCATTTGTAATGTGAGAGAGCACCAAGACCAACATTCTGCTGTAAATCAGACACTAGATTAAGTTCACCATATCTCACATCCTACTTGGAACCCCCGACCAAGAATCTATGGCCATTCGAGCACAAGGTCCCTCTGTATTTCTCAGCTCTGGTTTTAGCCCCAAGGATTGGAGAGGACCGTGTGTTATATTTGTGCCTCTGCATTTCAGGTTTAACTGAAATGCAAGCACAAATACAAAAATAAAAGTAAAAATTTCCAGGTGTGCCTTCTAGGATACATTTGTGCAACCTAGAAATCCTATTCTGTGGAAGGCACACTACAAACTAATGATCCTGTCTGGACTTAAAATCTATGCTTCATTAATAAATGAGAACCGTAGTTAAAAACTGCCTTTAAAACTGCCTTTAGCTTATGACTACTTGGGTGAAAACACTACCTCCCACTGACAACTAAGTTTTTCTCATACTTATTTTAATTGATTCCTAGGAGGACAATACTGGTATAGCATCAATAAACACTTCCCATTAAGTCTCTTGAATGAAACTTGAGAACACTAAGAAAAATCTACAATGTCCCTAATCCCCAGACCAAATTAAGTCAACGGAGTATTTACCTTAGAACTGGGAACAGACGACAGATATCATTCTATATTTAAAAATATTTTCAGTAAAAAATGTCCACGGTAAACAGCTCTACAAAAAAAAAATAATTATATAATCATATAAGCTCATTTAACGTTATTTTTTATTCTTGCTCCTATTTAAGTACATGCCAAAATTTTACAGATGTTATGTTGAATCCTTACCTCCAGTTCTGCACAGGATACTCACCCCCAGTTCTGGCAGCTGCTACCCACAAGTTATTAAGAGGTCAGTTTTAACACTTTGAAAATGTCATCAATGGATTCCTGGTCCTGTATAGCCATTGGATGTCCCATTATTTCATCCAAAGCTGTGCACTTTCCTCCTCACACTGTCTTAGTCAAACCTGTCTCATGAATGAATCTCTCCATTCAGTAATACTAATAATATGTAACCTAAGAAAACACCAAGTTAATCAGCACAGAGCACCTGAAAACCTAAGGCAAACTATACATATCAATTATATTAATGAACAAGTAAATGCAATCAAATCAAACATAGAAGTATTGTGTCAAGGCTTGGTTGGTGGGATCTTTTTTCCCCCTCTTTCTAAACAAGAGAGAAATGCATTTCACAAGTATGACAAGATATTCTTGAGAAATATCATGGACTCATTTACACTTGACCACACTTGACCACCTTTTCTGCATCTGCTCTATGTGGTTCAAGAAATAACCCTATTTGGGTTCTCAGTGTTGCAGAATCAGGGGTAGGGGCATACTGTCTGACAGCAGGAAATAGTTCAGGTGGGCATCTGAGGGGATGGATGCAGCAATGTCATGAGTCCGGTATTGCAAAGACCTCTAAAGACCTAATTTCAAAGACCTCTTCTCCCAGAGAACAGATCTCCAGAATACCACACAGAGCCAATTTTCAATCACCAGCTCTCATGCTCTAAACAGTCCTGCTCTAGTTTTTCAGCATGGTGAAAAGTGCCATTTCGAAATGCATTTTAGATATAAATTTATACCAAAAATGTCACAGAAATGTTAAAATTCCTTAATAGAGTAGTAATGAGTAAAAAATGCAGTCCATATCAATCAAAGAAGAAATAACTATTTCTAAGATATTATGGACACCTTAAAAACATCAACATTTTTGTGAATTTGGTGTTTATCCAGAAGAAATTTAAGGCCAAAGAAGTTATGCCTATTGTCCCAAGGACACATCCAAGCAACAGTCTGGAAAAAGCACTTTTTGCAAAGTATGCAAAAAAACTCTATTGTATCATAGCTAAAAGGTATGGAAGGGACTTAGACAGATCCTTAAGTCCCTCCTTCTGAATTTAAATAAAAATTAATCTATACATATACAGAGGAGGATTACATATTTTTTGTGTGTGTGTGTATACATAAAAATATACATGAAACAGAAACCAGAAAATCTTGCCTAAACCTGAGCTGTTTTCCTTAAAAATTCAGGTCCATTTTTTAATTAAATTCACCAATTGTATTTAAAAGGCTTATGGTCAACTCGATTTGAAACAGCTATTAAAAAAATCTTCTGATTTTAAGATTCACTGACTTCTTTAGAATATTTTCCCTGAAGCAAAAAACATGATGAACACTAGATTTTAAACAAATCAACAAAATAATGTAATTATCTATACTTCCTTAATAAGCGCAAGAAAGAAAAGTAGAAACCTCTGCAAAAATGGAAATACCTGTTGTTTAGAATGGACTGAGTCTTGTCAACATTTTGGAAGCTCATAATTTTCATAGAATTCCAGCTCCCCTTTACTAAGAAATTGTCCACAGAGCAGAAACTGCTTCACACATCAATTTTATCATCCATCCATTAAGTACCACTATTTGTTAAAGTGTTGCTCCAGAACTTAAACAGTGACCAAGTTCCACTTCTTCATAGCTACTTGACTTACTTCTTCCAGGGTATTCATATGATCTACATCATACTAAATGAATACCTGAAAGTGAAAAAGCAGTGAAGGCAAAGATTGAACTGAAGAAAAAAAAAGATGTCCTTAAAGCCAAGTCACATGTCAAGACCCAAGATATTGTACTGATGGCAATGACAATGATAACTTGTCAGTTAGTAGCAAGTTTGTCAGTTAGTAGCAAGTTTTCTGTCTGTTCCTACAAACAAGTTAATAGGAAATGACTGCTTGGATACATATTTCTCAAGTATTATAATTCATGTTTCATGCATCATACCAGCAACAAATATTCAAAGTACCTAGGCAGACACAAAACATTGCACTTGTTATTACTCCTCCAATATGTTGATTTAAATTACAACACTTGCTAGTGAGATGGGTTGTGATTCAGGTCCTTATGACCATCAGTGTCACTTTCCAGTAGAGCTCAAAAAATTGGGATCTTGAGTCCAGGCATCTTCACCAAGGGTTTTCTTTAGCCTGTGAACGGATTTGTAATCCCGTGGAGAGATTATGAAAATATCTCAACTGGCTGGACTGCTATGGCTAGTAGAGAGTACAGTTAGGCTCACAAACCCCTCCCTTTTTAACACTGGGATTGAGGATATTGTTTTGCTGGCAAAGGTAACAGACTCACCAATGCCCTGCTTCTAAGGGTATCAGTGAAGCACAGTTTACAATTACAAGCTGTTGCCTGTGGCAAATAACACCATTTCCATTTCTACAGGCTGCATCACCTGGTGAAGAAAGAAGAAAGAGTAAATTCAATATCCATATAGCACAGATTATGTGAACATGGTTCTGTGTGTCTGAGAACACAGTTTAGCACCTTCGTTTCCACTGTTTTCTCTTTGGTCCTAACTTAAAAGCCAGCCCAGCAGTGACAAGCTTGTAATGAACAGGTAAATCCTCCTGTCCACTCCACAAGCAGTGCTGGTAAACCTTCAGATCCTTGCTGCCAAGTACTGTGGAATCAGTAGCCGTGAAGTGTGGAGAAAAATCAAGCTGGTCGAAGCCAGAAGAGCTTCAGGAACAGAGTTTCTGGGCTGACTGACTATTTGCTCCTGTCCTTTTCTATCTTTTCTTTTGCTATCTCCTCACCTCATCATTTCTCCAGATGCTTCCTTTTCCATTCTTCCTGTCCTATCAACATCCCTTCTTTTCTCAATAGCTATTTTACCCTTCCTTTGTTTAATTTTCACGATTGTACACTGTAAACAATTTACAGTTAGCCGATATTTCCCTGGATAAACTGTGATATTTTTATATATTTATTTCTTTATTAATATTTGCTTCCATCTCATATTTAAAAAAATTGAAAAAGGAAGAAATTGCATAAAGATTTTCACATATCCTGCTAGTCTGGCAAAAATAGTCTTGCAAAAAAACTTGCATTAACATTAAATCTCTAGAAAAAGTGTTTCACTGTAATTCACAGACTACTTTTGTCTGCTGTCTGTGGACATAACCTCATAGGTTATAGAGAAGGAAAGTGTTGTGGATACATAAGCTCTGTGGGACTTACAGATCTGGGAGCAGAAACAGTATCAAGTGTCCTGATGAGAAATGAGGCACCAGGAGAGCAAACATCCAACCAATAATCATAAATAAACAAAGAATTCTTGAGAAATACCCAGCCTGGAATATAGCTATAGAAGTCATTTGACACCAAATGCTCAGTAATACATGCACTATAAAGCCAAAGACTTGCCTATGCACAATACACAAGCAAAAGTAGTAAATTCAAAAGTAAATTCATGAACCAGCTTTGCAGACTGTCCATCCAGCTGCAAACTTCAGTGTATATTAGAAAGGCACTCTCAACTGGGCAAGTGAACCAGAAGTTTAAAAAAAAAGTTAGCCAATATCATTCAAAGAACGTGTGCTGCTGGCTGATGGAAATGACTGGGTGCATTCATAAAACAAGAGAGGCAGAGGTTAAGGAGAGCAGAGTATGAAAGCTCACAGTGAACAGATGTGAAAAAGCCACACAGCCTCTCTTGAGATATTATCCTTCTTGGCATAAACCACTGGATAGAGGTGACTCGGCTGGGAAAACAACTACATTCAAATGCCTAGAGGAAAGGTCAATTGTGACACTTTTTAAAAAAAAAGAAAGGAAAAGTAGCAAAAATAACAATACCTGAAAAAGGTCTTTTCCAAGGTATTTGACAAATCTGTCTACAGATGATGCAGTATCATAGATGTTTTTGATTAGTCCCTCCATAATATCACAGAAATTGCCATTGACATTAAGTCCAAAGAAGGTTTAAAAGTTGTTTCACTGCTATTAAGTACAAGCTGCACTTCAAATAAAGGGGTGGATTTAAATGTTGTCTCAGTGTTTTCAGTCAGATACTGAAGAGAACACTTGATAGCTTTGAACAGCCCATCTACAATCATGTGGTCTATGTATTCAGTGTAGGGTTTCCATTCATCAGAAAGATGATCTGCCTGGAGCCAATACTGATTGTCCTGGAAAGAGTAATTCAGGGAATCAGTAACAGGGATTTAGAATTGCTCTTCCCAGTGTGGATTTCTTATCCCAGCTAACTGATCACTCCAGGAATAAAGGAACTCTCACTTTGATGAAGAAAAGCATTCCCACTATTTACAACATAATTACCTTTTCATTGTAACTTTTACAAGTACATCTGGAACTAATTACTAAAAGCTATTTCCGTTTTCAGCTAGATTTGCATCAGCAAGTGCAAAAATTTTAAAACAGTTTTAGCTTTTACTTAATCCTAGTTTTCTAAGTATTTACACCTATTTAGCGACAACAGCTACTCCCAGAACAAAATATTTACCGGGCCTACCATGATGTAGACTACCTTGTGGATCTTTTCTACTGTTTCTTGAATCATACTCTATAGTTTGAACATGTCTTTTTTTTTTTTCCTTTTTTTTTTCTTTTTTTTTTTGTCATCAAAGGGCAGAAGAAAGGATTTCTGCCATTTTTTTCTTGACAAAAAACGGGCTTGACTCTATCTATACAACATCCAATTTCACATTATGCTTGAATATTCAGATTCTCTCATCCACATTTTAAACAAGGTCTCCCTGTCTGCTCATTACTGTCCCAGAGATCTGCACTCCGCAAAATCAGAGGCAGGCATCAGTTGTTTGTCAAAACTGTCCAGTTCACATATTCTGCCTCTCTATGCAGCACTGTCTTCTGCAGCCTCTGGCACAGCTTTGTAATTACAGCTAAATTTGCAGTATAAGGAGAGTAAGAAAAACTCTTATTCTCTCTAAGGTTATCAGAAATATTTTTTTACCAGGTTCCTTCCTTCTTTTTCAGTCTATTTAGTCACGAATCCCCAATAAATCAATTGTACCAAAACCAAGTTTACCTGTTATGCTGCAATAAACCATTGAAGTTTTCCCTTAGGAAAAAAGGATGAAAATAAAATGTACTCAGACTTCTAGTTTTAAAACATCTAATGCCAGGTTCTCAGTGAATTCAATCTTGTTCTTATTAAAACAGCAGAATCTGCATCCTATTTATACATTAGTAGAGAATCTGGCTTTCAGTGTAAACAAAATGTGCCAGGATAGCCTGTAAAACTGAGCATTTCTGGCTCTTCATAAGATGGATGACTGGGTGAAAGCAGGACAAGTTTCTGTATACTGCAGCTCCTCCTTTGTCTTTCTGCCATAGCTTCTATATGAAATACCCAGATTTTAGTTCACAGGCAATGCAGCCAAACTGCTACCATTCCGAATGTGAAAGTTGCCCTGTTCCAAACCGGGATGATATCAGCTTGTTCCTGTTATATAACAATCTATTTAGACCCTGAGAAATCCTATTTTACTGGCTGTCCATATGCAGACTAGAACCATTTTAACTAAAACCAATCCAACATCATAACTTTGATTTAAAAGGTCCATATTAACTTGTACAGAAAAATCCGGTAGGTATTAGCACAGTTCCTGAGATGACATTTCCAGCAGCAGGAAGAAGGGGAGGCTGCAACACTTCCAGTCAGTACTCACTACAGTAATGACAGTAGTTTTGTCAGTATGCATCTCTGGGAACTGGACTAAAATCACCAATAGTTTTCATTCCAGTCCCTGAAAAGCATTCTGTTCAGCCTACTAAGAGGAGAAGTTTCATGACTTATTACTAGTCTCATAAACCACTTATGCTCGATTTCATAAATTTTCTGATGGGAGGAATTAGTTTTGTCCATGCATTTACAAATTAATGCATTAGGAATCAACCTTTTGTAGTCAAAGAAAAACATACATACACTCAAAAGGACTACAATGTACAATTAACTACAAACTACAGAGTAACAACCATCCAGCAGACAAGATAATTGGGAAAAAGAGTTGAACACAGTTTGGTTTTGGTTTAGTGTAGTTGAAGATTTGAAGAGATTATTATGCTTATGTCAATTTTCTAGTATGTCTTTATACTCACACACATCTGTCAAAAAGAGTCTTCTTTATTTACCCTGTAAAGTGTATATCTCTTGCAATAGAGAGCACTGCAACTGCTTGGTTGTTAGAAGGATGTTGTAAAATCTCAAGATATTACACCCCTTGGAGAAACAGCAGAAAGCTACAGAATCACAAAAGGTTTTGTTATTCAGAAAAAGGCAATCAGACACTAACTAAAAAACTTTCTCAAGTTACTTTGTCATGACTACAGAATTTACTGAAGCAGAATTTACATCAGCCTCCTAAAAGCAAGAGCTACAAGTATTTGCCACCTGTACTCTGCAGTTCTAGTCACTTCATTTAGATCCCATGTACAATATCCTTTTTTTAAAAAATGAAATCTAAATAACATTTCACTTATTTTAAACCAATAGTGCTTCTCAGGGGACATGTATTGTAGTACAAATACACAATTCTGTTACACTTTTTTGTACCCTGAAGTAAAAATTTATGAAATCTGATACATAACCTTTGCTTATTTCTGAATGAGATTTTTTTACCATAAAACAATTAAAAGAACTCCTTAATCTCATGCAGCAAAATTTACTACTGTGTTACTTTCTGATTAAAATTCCTTCATACCATCCAAATTTGAGAATGATTACATTGAGGTCTGAGGTACAGGGAAAGTATAGCTCCTGTGTCTAGCAGAGGTGCATTTCTTTATTATATCAATCAATCCATTCCAATACTCCGTCATATTTTTGCAAAATAGGATTTGTTTCCTCTATCTGCAAAATTCTACAGAGACAAAAGAGATTTCACCTCAATGTCATTTCTAAGTACACAGTGTGGCTATAACTTCAGAAAGTGCCTGAAGTGTTTTAAGCCCTGTTGTACAATGTTTTACAGCAATACTTACAGATGATTGATGTGCTTAAAATGTGTTCTGTGCCTGAGAAGCCTCTCATAACTCCTGAGACCATTTTAAACTGCCCGCAGTCACTGGCATGTTTTTATAAAGTGTATCTCATCCATTCCTTAACTTAAATAAACAGAAACCTTTATGGTAATAGACTACCAGTTTTCCATTGTACAAGCTGCACATAAAACACCAAATCCACTCTCAGTGACTAAACAGGTAGCAGCTTCAGATCCAAAACACTCCGTCTCTGGACAAAATAGCCAAGGGCTCCCTGGGACAAGTTACATAGGGTGACAGAGGTGTTTCCCCCCTCTGTGAAATATCCATCAACTAGAAAAAATGAGGCCTTTTGCTGGCTGCAGGCAAGCCCAGTGATTGTTTAGGAATCCTAGTGGCTTTTCTGACAGGCCACAGAAAGGAAAATGCATTCCTGAAGCCTAGAGAACTGCAGGGTGTTCCTTTGGCAAAACTTCAGCAATAAACATATGGGTGACACTAAAATAGTGGGCTGCAAACACAAATAAGGACACTGTTGTACAGTTATGAGGCGCATGAAGAGGAGAGATCTATCAGACCTCATGTGGTTTCTCACCATGCAGATCTTGACCCTTGTTTTAAGAGCATTCTGAAATCTGATTTCTGCTGTAACAGCCAAAATAGCAAATTGCTCTTTCTTCAGATTTTTCTTACAGAGAACAAGTTTCTTCACATTTTGTGAAGAAATTTCCCTCTTCCACACGAGAAATCAGGAAAAAAAATATTCAATGAGGAGGATACTTACAAGTATGATTCAATGCTCATGGAACAGTTTATAAAAATGAAAAAGCATCCTATGAACTTTATGAGCACGTTTCTATATTTGTCACTCATATCAAAGTATACCTGTAATTGCTTGTATAATGATGTGCAGTTCTGAGCTTTTAGAGACAGGAAATAGAACCAAAATGTCACTGGCTACATCAGCTTTCTTGTACGTCTATACCATCTCTGCTGTAATTATTTTCCATTGGGATTCTAAAGAACTAGATATGGCCTGACAATTTTTTGTCTAATTCCATTTTATCCTTTAAGTGTTTTGCTTTCACTGAATTTCATCAGAAGGTAATTGGGTTGTGGGGAAAAAAAGAGAATTTTGAGCATCTGCATGTTCATTTGAAAGTGGAAGTTTAACATAATTTGAATTTCAATGAAATAAAATGAGAAAGTATTCATATTTCAAGTATTTTTAAATTTCTCATGAACATTTCAGCAGCCTCCAGAACTTGTGTTTTGGTTCACAAGAGCATCTGCCTTTTAAAATCTCCCTGTTTCCTGCTACAACTGCTACTCTGTCAAGCTGCTTTTTATAGTATCTCCTTTTTTGAGTCCTAATGCAGGGAGAAGTGATCTGCCATGCTCTTAAGTATGAGTGTCTCATTTCCACACAGGCAATAGGTATCATTACAAACTTGATCAGTAAAGAGAGAATTTAAAAATATTTAACTTCCAAAGCCTGCATATTGGCCAGAAGGATTGGCAAAATATCACAAATCCTCTGAATGGTACAGTAAATCTCCTCAGAATGATCTAAGTCATGAAATCCCCATGAAATCTTCTTGTAATCAAGCTTAAAATAATATGAAAAACCGCCTGTCTCATGACATTTCAAGAATTCTGATTTTTATTTTGTTTAGAAACCAGAACTGCCAAACCTGACAATGAATGAAAATGAGCAATGTTCCAAAAGCCATGGCAGCATTTTGAGATCAGCAAAAATCCACTGCAAGTTTATTTTGAATTCTGTTCAGCTTTCTCTTAAGTCATTTGGCTAATTTCAGTATGTGTGGAAATATGTTTCCTTGCTTTCCGATTACTTTAGAAACAGAGTTATTAGCCATACAAAATTTAATCTCTCATATCTTAGTAATTGCTCCCTTGAAAATGAAGATGCTATTCTAAGCATCATTATATTTCTTTCAAGGAGAAAAGATTTTACATTTCTATCACCAAGGTGTGAAAATGAACAGAAAAAAAATTTGCTCCTCTTATTAGCATATAATAGATACACAAGTATGTACTTGCAGAACAGTAATACTACTGAAAATACTGCACAGCAGAAAACAAAAGAAGCCCTCAGAACTAAACTTCTATGAAAATCTAGCATGTGTCTGTCGAGAAGAGAGAAAATCAGTAAGTATAATCCAAAAACAGGCAAAGAAAATTACTATGTTCCTCAGACTGCATATAAAACTGTAAAGAATATAAAAAATATAATTTAAAATATCTAGCTAATTACTTGAAATTTATGTCAAACACCAATCCAAATAAAATATATCTCTCTAGTGGAAAAAAGAAAATAAATCATATTACTTAATAAGATATTTTAGATTAATAAAATTAATGCATAATAAAATTAATTAATTTAATTAATAATTAAAATTTAAAAACAATACTTAAACTAAAATCAATAAAAGAGGAGAGATTTTCCCTACTTACTGTCCTTGCGTCTCAAAGATCTCTTTGTAGCAGGTAATTTCCTCATCAAACATTGACAGAAGAACAGCAAAATTGGGATAAAACCCAGCACTGGTGGCAAGCCTTTCCAGTAGATTACTAAATATCTGCAAATTTGCAGAAAATTTATTAAACAATAAAGAACTGCAATTTTATTCTTAAACTTCTTACTCTAAAACTTGCATTTTCCCTAGAAGTTATTGTGGGAAAGACAACTTCTATGTTACTTTGTCAAAGAAGTTATTCTGTTAAAATAACTTCTAACTATTTTACTAATCAATTGCCTTTTTCTTTTTTTCTTGAAAGATAAACTAGGAATTGCATTAGGAACTGTACATAGAATCCTATTTTACAGTTACATTTACTGCTTCTTCATATGCAAGATTAACATTTTGCATGAAATTTAATGGCATTGAGAAAGAGATTATTAAGAACTGAATGATGGGAATGAATTTAATAAAGCTATTAAAAACTGAATAAAGGAAAAACAAAACTAACAGAAAAATCTAGTTACCTTTAGTATGAATGGAAGAAAAATGAACACAGAAGAAAATATAATGATTTATATATATATTAAAATATATATGAAAATAGATATATTTAACATTTCTATAACTAATTATTAGAATAAACTTCGTCTTTGCTCGATTTGTAGGAGGGGTTCTGAGAGACAGTTAAGAATGTTGGCTCAAACAGCACCATGAAAGACCCATATCTTGTACCACTGGAAATCAGACTAGACAACATGCCCAAAAAATACCTTTTAGGCATGAAGTACTTGGGGAGGATGGCAAAACTTTCTAACTTGCATTAACCATTGTATACCTGTTCCAAAACACAGGACACAAATAGTGATCTATAAATGTGAGGAAACACTTTGAAGTAGCATTTTGAGACAGCGCTGCAGCCTCACAAGCAGCATTGGCCAGGAATTGATGCTTTTTTAGACATTATCCTCAGTAGCTCTTAAACTACAACATTGGGTCAAAAAGCCAGTGGCACAAAGCTCCAAGGAACCCATTCTGGTAGAAAGCAGAACAGCTGTCCTAAAGTACTGGACAACCATTGGTCATAGTTTCTCCACATACCCAAATAATTTCAGAGATCTTGAAGGACTGAGATGACAAAAATCATTTTTCCTTCAATCTGGTTGCACCTTTCAGTTAACATCACTTGGAAAAAATGGTATAGGAGGTAGTCCTAGAAATTCTTAACTGTTGTGCAAAAGCCTGTTAAGTTTGTGACAATCCAGTTTGTTCATGGGAATACTCACAGTCCAAAATATTTGTTCTTACTATGTAAATATACTTATAATTATTTCCATGATATTGTGGGAAATGGTACTGAAGCTACCACTTCTTCATCTGTCAAGTCTGCAAAAGACAAATTGCAGATGTCTTGTCAACAAATTCAAGGAATACAACCAAAAAGTTTGTATTGTGATTTTATATCATTTTCCCCAATAAAATTTGCTGTATTTGAATATGTATTACCAGCAGCAGTTTCTGGTGGTTTGTGGTTAAATACCCCATAAAAGCTAACTCACTTGTTCTATTCTGAACTCACTACATTCATGCTGACAGCCCAAATTACAGTATTTTATTATATTGCATCTTCACTGTGTATTTTATTTATCTCTGTTGTATCTTGTAGTTTTTGGCATCTATTCAAAACCTTTACCTGTGTTTTCCTGCTGTTTGTCCTTCTAGCAAAGTGTTCTGGGGTTTTCTGTAGCTTCTTTTGCTTTGTACTCAGAGCATTATCTTTTACATTCATATGCTACAAATTTCATTAGTTTAGAGAGCTTACGCAGTCTCTCAATGACACCAAATTGTGCTTCTGAATTGCTACACAGCTGCAAAGATAGCCTGTGTATTAAATCACCAATTTTGACAACCTGTGAAACACTGCTTGTAAAGATGCTTTTATGGCATGAAGCCAGCTTAATTTAGCAGTTAAATTTTTAAGTGAAATGTCACAATAAATATGTATGTTACCCATAAACACTTCACAATTCAGCTGGTTTGCACACTGTCCATTTACTCTTTGTTCGAACTTCATGTTTTGGATCTTCGTGTTCGCACAGGTTCTGATAGTGTAGCATCCATAAAAATTGGAACTTTTCACGGGGCATGTAGGTTTGCTTCCTGCTGTAACAGCTACATTGATTTCATTGTTTCTGAATTTCCTTGAAAGAAGTTTTTCCTAGATATGAAAAGCTTTAACAATTAATGCCTTCATTTGGCAATAAATTCCATTGTAGAGCTCTTAAGACTAAGTACTTTGTTTTCAATTAACTTCGGTTTTCCTCTAGAGTCTGAGATTACGGCCCAGTCTCACCACAGGCATAAAATAACATACTTCTATTCACTTCAGCAGTTGCTCAGGTATAAACAGTTAGTGCACTTTGTTTGGTGACATTTAACTTTATCATTCTTCTTACACTTTGCAAAACCTTGTCTTCTTTTTAACATTTGCAGAGATTTATTTATCAACAACTTTTTATTTATTTGCTTGCATCTCTGGATGGCCATTTCTAAATATTAGCTTTTGTGGGAGAGCTTTTATCCATTTGTGTTTGGGTGAGATTTCATAAGGGTCATAAACACCTGTGTCTTGTAAATCTAAAAGGAATGTAGGTGGTAATGGCTCTCTCTTTCTACTGAAACTTCCTACCACAGGTTTGAAATCTTATATATCAGAAATTAACTAGACAGAACTTGAATCTACAACATTTATATCAGAGAAAGTTCTATGTTTTACTGTAACACTTTGTTGTGATTTGGGCTGGGCTGGCCACTGGAATGAATGACAGATGCTCTTTTTTACCTCTCTCCCCTTCAGAGAAAAGAAAGAATTTCCCTTCAGAGGAGAGGAAAGAAAATGAAAGAGAGAGAGACATATGAGTTGAAAAGAAACTAAACTACTTCAATTAAATAGTAATAATAAAAAGAAAAGATAATAATATCAGAAAAGAAAAAAATTAAATATATACAATATATACAAAACCAGTATCAAGCTCCCAGGATGACAATCATGTCCCAGACTGGACTCAGTGACGGACAGGAACTGAATTCCGGATCTGGATTCAAGAATGCATTCATTGGGATCAAAGGCAGACAAACAGACAGAGTCCTCCTTGGATGCTGGCCACTGAAGAAAGAGAGCTGATCCCTTTGTTCCTTCAGCTTTTATACTGAACATGGTGCAGATGGGATGGAATACTCTGTTGGTCAGTTTTGGGTCACCTGTCCTGTCTGCTCTGCCCCACAGCTGCAACCCCTTTACATTTTTCCAATTCTGACTGTCCAACATGGCACACAACAAAGTTAGCTGACCTTGGTTGTTATAGCAATAGGTATAAGCAGGAGCCTCTGCATACCATTCATTGGTATTCACTATAAACATCAGACCTTATCTGCTAGAAGCAGAAACTGTCTGAAGAATATGCTCTTAATTTCAGCGGGTTAGAAGAGGCTTAACTGAAAAGTAAGATTACTGAAAAGAAAATTGGTTCTGTTTTGCCTCACACCAGGACATACTCTTTATGGGACTAGTGAGTTATTTTGCTGAACCTATCTGCTGGATAAAAAATACATGCTATAAAGAACTAGCTTCTCCTTGCACTGATCACTTTCATCAGAATCACCCTTCTTCAACAGAGAGAGTACACGCTTCCCATGTTCCCCAGGCAGACATATCCTATCAATCGTCTGCTTCGCTCTTCAACCATAGTACAATGTCCATTTTCTCCCATGTTTTCCTCCTCCCACTCCGCTCCCCCCCCTAATTCTCCCTTTTTTCTGTCTCTTCTCCAGTACATGCGGTATGTTTGTATGCTTATACAAACTCCTTCTGCTACCTCTTGATTTTATGATGCATCTACTTTTATGTTTGATGTACTTGTTGGGATGCATTTGTAGAGCAACGATGGTAAACCTCTTCTGTCTCAGCAGTAAGCTGTTCCTCACAGCAATTATACCTGATGGCTTTCTTTCCATTTTCCTTTACCTTCTCAAGAAATTGTATTTTCTGAAACCCTATGAATTCTCCCTTAGAGTCTTATGTAACTCAATGTATTCAACCATGTCTTTTCCATCCATCTTCTGTTTTCCATCATGTTTTTCATTTTGTTAGATATTTGGCTCATTTACTCACATATTATCTACTCTGATACTTCATATTTTTCCCCACTATTTCGATTGTAATTTTCTTAAAAATTTCCAGAGTTTACATGAGATCAAGGTACACCACTCCCACCAATTTTAGTAACTCTTTGACTTTAATGTGAGTTTTATGGCTAACTCCCTGGCAACTCTGAAAACACAGTGTCTGGTGGGTATCATTTATTTTTTTTACCTTCTTTCAACCAGAGTTTAGAATCACTTATTTAAAAGAATAGTCTTTTAAAACCTTTTTCTGTTTTTGTGATCTCACATTATTATGACTTTTAATAGCCAAGGGACCAAAGAAAATATTTTCATTTAAGTTAAAGTATTTGAGCTCTGCACATCCAGATTCAGAACAAATTAAGAAAGATTAGTCATTTCCCCTTGAGTCACAGCCAAATTTTGCCCTTGCTTTTATCGTTGCAGTCTATGGTGGTCTCCTCTTTTCTACTGCAGATGAGCACACATCTTGAATAATGAATGAGTCTGCCACCAAAAATATGCAAATCTCGTTCTTCATTTCAGTATTTGGACATATCCATTTCAATTTCCTAAATCCTCTCTTCTAACTTGAGCTATTAATGATGCTAAGACAATTATCTAACTCTACCAGACTGCCTATTGTTCATCCAACAGGAACTCCTATTTTTACTAGAATATCAAACTATTTCTCTAATTTTTCATATATCATTTCCATATTCTTCCATGGTGTTTCTGCATCTTAAGTAGTAGCCAGGGTGTCTACAGCTATAAGGCAAGGAAGTTTTGTCTGAAGAAGTAATGTATTTGTATAGACAGTCTGATATAACCAGGAAGAACAGGTAAGCTTTTGGGCTCATAACCCTTTCATCTGCATCTTAATCTTGTGTTCTTTCCAACGAAACTAAAATCCACTGTCACACTTTGGTCATCTAAAAAAAAAAGTGCTTTTCTTCCATCTTCTTCATGTACTCTAAAGGCAGTTGCTCCAAACATGGGTATTTTTATACCCATTTTTTATTCTAGACATCAAGCCAATTCTCACATAGCTACAATTTCTAATGCAATTGAAGACAGCAGGTTTTAGCTACTTGTCATATTTGCTTTTAAAGTCAATCCTGCAGTTTACAAAATGTGAAACTGAACATTAGAAATACGTACAGTAAATGAGAACGTGAAGTCTTTATTCCAGGCCAGACTGTGATTATCCTTTATGTAATTTCAAGGGAAAAAAAATAATGGAAGGATTTTATATCATAATATACTGGCAGCCAGCTGCTGCTGTGGTTCTGAATACTTCCTATGGAGCAAAAGACCAAGGTGGTGGCAAAGCCCTAAGACACCTTCCCAGACCAGCAAGAAAGCCATGGAAAACAGAATTCAGATTCCAAAAAGGCCTCTGTACTTTTAATGCACAAAACTTTCTTCATCCTGTTTCAGAGAGAGGTAATATATACAGTATCACTTAGTGCAAGCAAACAACAGGATTACATTCACTGACTACCATTGCTTCTTAGTCAAAAAAGCTATGGCAGGAGTCAGGGATATCATATGTCCCTGCATATAAAGTGACTTGCAATCACAATGACTGATATGATATACACCTTGTCTTCAAAATACTGCAAGGTTGTGTTGTAAACAGATTTTCACTTATTCGCATTGATTTTAGCTGAGGCTAGGGAGATAGATCTCATTTGTCCATATTTTTCAGATTTTCTTTCCCCACTTTTTCCTTACTGAGGAGACATTTACTCCATGTGAAAGAAATGCTTGTATAAAAGTTGAGAGCATTTATCCAGCAACAAAAGTCTTGGGCATTGAAAAAAGAATATTTGCCAAAATTATTAATTTCCCAACATTTTCTGTTTAATGATATGAAGGCTAAAAGCTGCACACGAACAAAATATAAATATATTTAAAAAAATCAAGCTACAGAAGTACAAAAATAAAATTAAAAAAAAAAAAGAAAAAACAAATCTATAGGTGTGGAAAACAGGCTAGCTGCAGCATGTTTTATTTTCATTCTGCCATCCTTATACACACTATGTCAAATTTTAGCTCCCAGTCCTGAAAATTGCTCAAGGCAGCTAAGTTTTCATTGGAGGTCTGCCTGGACCATTTTGCAGGATCAGGACCTGCCTCATCAGGTGGTCCTACTAACATGAATTACACTAGTTGAAAGTACAATTCTTATACAAATTAATCACAGCACATACTCAAATATTTATCAAAATATTTCTCAACCTAGTAATTTCAGACTATAGAATTTTGAGATATTAAATAGATTAAATATTTTACCTTAGAAGCAGATTCCAGTCCTTTTGACTCTTGAAATGCAGGATTTAATATTGTTCCTAAGTGGTGACCATTCATCTGCCAAGTGACTCTCACATAATGAGAGAGCTTCCTGCATTACAAATGTATGGAAAGTTCTATCTCAGAATTCAATTACAAGTATCAATACTTGCTATTCAGAGCAACAGCTCCAAAATAAAGCTCTTTAATTTCAGATTATAATTGAAAGTGTAACCAAATTATTGTATATTCTGTCGCTTTTGGCACCACTGACAAATACAGGAACTAATCCTGTACCTGCTACTCACATTAACACTAATGCAAGTAATCCCATTCAAATTAAGAATGTGTAAATAAAGATTATTCATGTAAGTAAAAATTACAAGATAGGGTGGATAAATCCCCTGAAATTGAATGATACAATCCATTTATTTAGTTTCTTTCTCTAAGGTATGTGGTTTCACATGCCCATTTGAAGCTAAAAGTACAACTGAGAATAAATGACCCTAAATAACAGACACTGCACAAGGTGCAGTCAGCAGCCCTGGTACCGGTTGTTGAGCTTATGAAAAAAACTGCCTCCAAGACCTCCCTGCATCCCTCAGTTCATGTTCTCCCACATGCTTATGGAGTCTAGGAGACTCCTGACTCAAGCATAGGGCTCAACCTTATGAATTATTACGTAGGCAGGTGTAGTATACTGCTGTAACCATTCCCATTAGAGGGAATGAAACAGAAACAAATATTGGCAGGATTACACCTAGAATTTTCTTCTCTATCTTTCTGCCTCAGTTTTAGATCTTCACCCCACCACTACTCAGTTACAAGACAGACGACTTACCAAGAAACGGCATTATAACCAAGATAACATCAAAGGAGCATTTGAGTAAGAAAAAGTTTTTAAAGTCATATCACCATTCTCCTTAAAAAGGGCTGAATAAAAATGCTATGGATAAAAAACAGTTAGATTTAGACTACGGTTTTCCAAGGTGCCTGGTACTTTCAAACATATGCATGCTTAAAATCTTCTCATGCACAGCTCCACAACCAGTAGTGGACCACTCTAACAACGCTTCTGCTGCTGCATAGCTGGAAATGTAATGGGCACAGCTGAGCTGGTGAAGAGAGGAATGCGCTTGTGTAGATCCAAAGCTTCCTTCCCAGCCAGCTTCCCATGATTTCCAGTCACCCTGAGCCATCACTCATGCCTCAATCTGCCTCTGTGGCAGCTGGAATTCTTGCCAGCCCCTACTAACAGTCCAGTGCTATGCAAAATCATCAGTCCTTCAAATGGCAAGGTAAAGGCCATTAGTTTGTAAGGTTAAAAGTAGAGTTTTGTGGATTGACTCCCTAATCCGTGTCATCACTCTCAGAAGGATAAGTATTTTTATACAATTTGTTTAAAAAATATGCAAGCCATATCTAGATTGAGCATGTGTCTTCTGTGCAAGAATAATAATCACATTTCACCAAAAATTGAATAAATCTATCGTGTAAATGAAAGACTCCCTGAGCACACATTAGCAAGAGAGACCATAGCAATCTATCATTTCAATGAGCCCTGAACAACAGGATCTGTAAGTAATTTTGATAGAACAGATTGTGACAGCTTCATAGGAATTATTACAAGTTGCATAGGCAAAAATCTACAGAATAGAAGGAATCAAAATAGGCTGAAGGTTGTTGTGTCAATTCACATATGATCAAGCACTGAAAGTAGCCTTGCTAAAATTGATGAAAGCATTCACTAGAACAAAAAGACAGAGGGATGGTACAGGAATGACTGAAGTGTCACATATGAACTAACCATACTGAGAAAACCAAATGGAGATTTTGTTGCTAAATGAAAATATAAATAAAGCAAAAAGATTTATTTTCATCCTTCATAGAAAGCAAAACTAAGCACTATACTCCTCATCATATATAAAAACGGTATGCACACTTGTATATTAGTTTGACTGGCCTCCTAGTGAACCCACCAGTCCTGCAGGCGAACTGTGTAAGAACAGAAAAGTCTGGATCTTTTTATTTTACAAAAAGATAAGCCCAAGTTATTAATGCATGGCATGGTCTGATATAGGTGGAAGTAGGTGTGCTGGCATTATTTGGGTTATAAATCTTTTACCCTCACCTCCTTCATTTGTCCTTGGATATCACCTTACACAAAGATAGTCACAAGAAATTTACCAAGTAGGATGTTAGAAAACTGCACTAGCCTTCTCTTTCCAGAACAATTCTGGTTTTAAGAAAACGTTTCTCCATTTTACAGAACTCTCAAACAAGACACTTACAATGAAATACTTCAAAGATAGTGAGAGCAGATAGCAAAATATGGCGCTGTCCTCTCAACTTCTCTGCAAAAGAACTAAGAAGTTGCTGTTTGTGAAGTAAGTGGAATTTATCTGCCAGACCATACCTGTGAATAGTCAGAAAAGAAATAATTTAGAATAGTTCAGAAATGCTTGTGACAGTCATTTAGCTTTTCATGTCAATACTTCTTTTACTGCTGACATTAGTGTATCCTGTCAATAGAAGGGTGTTTACATTTTGAACAGTTTTGCATGGGTAAAAAAAAAAAAAAAAACAAAAAACAAACAGTAGAAAGTTAAAAAGGAGGAGCTGAAAGGAAGAAAAGTTAGTATGTCGATGCCCTAGCAAAAGGCCAGTTTTTTACATAAAATGCGCTGCCAAAATTTCAGCATCTTGATGTTAAATTAATACTTCATTTATATTGTCTCTCCTCTGCTCAGGGGTCACTCCCTGTGTAACGAACAAAAGCAGTTCAGACTGACACAGACCATTGCATCAGTACCTCATTGCACTTAACAAAAGCTAGTAACTGAGCCTTCTTCTCCCTCCTACTAAGTTCAGCGGGAGGTTTGCCACAAAGTTCATGGGAGTTAGAGTTATCTCAATCCCCAGCACTGTTGTGAGGGACAAGTATGGTTTATGACGACTTTAATGCATTACAGGAGACCTAGACCACAAGATGGTGTTCTGAGTGCACACTAGAAGCCAAAACCACCAGATCCCAACACACCTTGATAATGACTGATTTACCTAAATTGTAACACCTCTTTTCCACATTTTTTTGAAACTTTGATGTCCCTCAGTGTTACTATTCACCAACTTCAAATAACTTTGTAAGTAAACTACAAAAGAAGAAAGGCATATAACTTAGTAAAGTATGATAATAATAAAACAACATGATACATTGCATATAAGAGTTGCCTCTACAGAAAGAGCTGTATAGAAGTGTTACAGCATTTATATTTACTAACCTGTTGTAATCCAGTGGGCTGTGTTTACTTTCCTGTATTTGCCTTCCAATGCCCATGAAACTCCTCCCTCATGCACCGAACTTCTTCATGGAACTCCTTTCCTCTCTGACTCCCAATCACTATTTTCTCCAACTGAGGATGTTAGTAACTGATGTGAAAAGCTTTAGGTAACAGCAGAGAGTTTGAGACATCAAAGCTGCTTCTATCCTCTTTCATCAATAAAATGTTTAATTTTGCTGTCTTCAGCAAAAGTGACTGCAGTGGCTTCATTCATGTGTCACTAACACAGGAAAACGTCTTCTCTTTTTTTATCCAAGAAACAGGTGTGTTTGCTGAAAAATGCAGATTGAGGCAACCCAAAAATAACTGCCCACTTAGTAAACAGTTTGGGTTAGCTCCAAAATTTTGGCTTCGGTGCCATTTGTAAAATAGCATTAGTGCTGGCAACCTACTCGTTGTACCTTCTATCATATAAAAACTAGGGCACTCAGTCAGAAATTTGCAGGCATTTGAAGTCACGTACTTGTTCCATACTTACCCCTGTCAGAAAGTGCCCTCTCTGAGAATCTGTCCCCCACTCTCTCCCTGGGATTTCAGGTGGGATATTTCAAGAAATCAGTTGTCCCTCAATAACTTTTCTTCCATTGAGCTATCAAAACTCAAATTTTATTTTCCTAATTCAGGCAGTCCCCAACACATTTACAAAATTTACATCTAATAACAATTTTAAAAAAAAAAAAAAAGCCCAAAAGGTGAGTGCTGTAGAATGCAAACCTGATAATGTATCGAATTTATCCTGCCAAAGAGAGGATTACTTGGCACCAGGTCACAAGCTCAGTGCAGACACAAAAGTGAGACCACAGCAGTAAGGGTCAGACTCCAGAATTAAATGTTCACTGAAACACCTTCACTGAAAATCCAACTGTGTTTGATTTCCAGATACAAGTTCTTCTGCTCTCTGCTTCAGGGCAGTCAAATGCAAGTCAGCTTTGGTCCAAAAACCCCATATTGTCACAGCGTATATTAGCTCAGGAAAAAAAAAAAAAAGCACTAAAACAGCTGTGGAGCTTTCAGACTGAAGTTGCCTTCTGTCCAGAGCTCAGAAGAACTTGTGTCTGTTAAAATCAGTCTACATAGGCAGAGACAGCTTGACTCAATTGCTTTCAGTTAGATGTTCTTCTTTCCTGATAACTTTGAAATCAATTTCACTGTACTAAAGCTATTTTTCAAAAGCAGACTGTAGCAACAATGTGATTATGGGACAATTTTGATTAATCAAATTTCAACTGCTGCAAACAAACAATTTTCAAAAGTAGAGTCCTTCTCCCCAGTAATTACAGCAAAATTGTCCTGACTGTTCTTGTCTCTACTGAACATACCCACTTTTTCTGACAATTCATGCAGCATAGGCTGCACTATGTTCTTAGCCCACTGCTTTTTTTTTAAATATAAACCATAAAATTGTATTTAATTTTGTGTACAGTTTAAATAATAAATTGATTACACTACCTCAATATATAGCAACACCTCAAAAATTTCGTTAAACTGAAAAAATACCAGTGCAGAAGCAAAGTCCCACTGTTTAACAGCTTCCCCCTTTTCTAGGGCTCTAAGGAAATGACATCGTTTAAGCTTAAAAAGCATTCTTAAAGCTTCTGAACGCATATGCTTTATTGGACATTTTGACTCCTTCTAGGTCTATTTTGAAAATCTCTGTGTCGGTTCATTTCAATTTCTAAAAATACATATAATTATTCTCATAAGTTTGAAATCTGACACTTCTATATTCCAAAATATGATTCCAGTTAATCGTATAGCAGTGCAATATCAGCCTATGATAGTGATGATATCCTTGTAAAATAAATGAACGAAAATTGTTTTGTTCTTCAGACCTTGATGTATAATAATTAATACCCATTTTGTTCTAGAAGTGCATGGAATACAGAAAAACATATAAATCTTGACAGAAAAACTGACTAGAGATGCACATGCATTACTATGAAAGTCAGGGCACATGCTTAGTGGTATCGAGGAGATCTGTGGTAAAGTAAGCTTAATAAATGAAACAAATTTCTAGAGCAGAAAGGGAGGCAGAAGCAGCAGCATTTGGGGCTTTGAGGAGGATCTATTGTATAAAAAAACCCCATGGATTGGCATCAACCTGAAAGGATTTTCTTTCATTCTGAAGATTTTTATCCTTCTTTTTCCAAATAAATGAAAAATGCCATGCCAAAAAAAAAAAAAAAAAACCAAACAAAAAAAACCAAACTGAAACCTTTTTGGTTTTAATTTCTCAAAACAGAGTAACTCAGCTTTAGAAAAAAACAAACAAACAAAAAAAAACCCTAAACTAAGAAAAACAACTGTGGCCAAATACTCAATATCAGATGTTCTGACTTTTTTCTTTTAATTTGCTTTCATTTTTTCCCAAGAAAACTGTTTGCCAATGTTGAACAAAGGTCAGGAATGGTTTGAATTTTTCAAAGATCCTTTTTATGATGCGTACACTATGAACAGTAAAAAACTTCATCCTACCCTCAGAGCTATCTTTTCCTCAACATCGTGCAAGATGTAGTAAATATTTACATCCTCATGCTTCACTCTACTCCCCTGTATAATGATATGCTGCCATACCTACACTGTCTTTTTCTAAAGTCTGATTCATTAATGATTGTAAGGCACACTGAGAGGCTCACTTAAAAGCATAATATCAGAAACAGCTTTTGCAAAGAGCACCATAAATGAAGTGTCGTTATAATAAAATTCAACTTTTCTATAAGAAAAGGTACAATTACATCCATATGTATTTCTTAAACACCAGAAAGAATGATATCAGAAGTTTTTACAGAAGAGATTATTCAGTAGTGATTCTGTTTTTAACATCTTATATTTGTGATCTGGAAGCCAAGTATAAGAATAGGCTTAAGCTGATCCTTACCAGACAACTGAGGGTTAAAATCTGCATCTCTGCTTTGTTCCTGCTCTCCCACGCCAAGGTGTAACAAAGAGGCCTAGCTCCAGGTGATTCCATGTGCCATATGTGCTGCATTTCCTGCACACGCTAGGACCTGAGAACAGCATTTCCAGGTTTACAGCTAGCCTGATTTTCTTGCTTTTTGTCAGTTTAAGCCTGCCCCCTCCTGTTGTTCATACATTTTCTTTAATTTGTGCCTTTCTTTTCTTTTCTTTTTTATTTTTTTTAATACCAAGAACAATTAAAAACATACAACAAAAAGGCACAGGAAGGGAAAACTGAAGTATTCCCTGAAAGACTCACAGCCAAATTCAGCCCTTCGGAGAATCTGCTCACAGAAGCATGAAATTTTCACAGATGTCTGGGTAGTGTAAGGGTAGCATGACTGACATGTTCTGCTGCCCTTGCTATTCAGAATATTTTTGTGGGTGGCTCTGAGTGTGGGAGGGGCTTCTCTTGCATAGTGTTCCAAAACACAAATCAGCATAGCCATTTTCAAAAGGGGAAGACATACACTAAAAATGCCAACCCATATGCTGAGCTTTAGCCTCTCTGAGTGGTCCTGCTGACTTTGAAGGGGCCACTCATATGTGAAAGGTACAGCGTTTGGCATGGGCTCTGTTGTACAGTCTGATTTTAGGAGGTACGCCAGTTTTGCTGAGGCATCTCAGACTGATTAACTGGTTCTGAGGTCTGCCATGGAGGGGCAAAAACGAACACAGGAGGCAGAGACACTGTGGGTCATGCCGCAGCTGTACTCTACAGAGCTTCAACAGCAGTGATGCTGGCATGGGAAGGAAAAGAACAGGGAAAGATGACCATTCAGACCACAGTTTTGAGGCTATTGTTTTAGCTGTCATGCAGCATACCTCCTACTACAAGAATACCCTACATGCAAAGGGTAGTTCCTCACACACAGACTCTTCATGGAACAAGCATATTCACCCAGGTTTGCCGAGGCAGTAAGATGGGAATCACTGGTGGTAATTGCCCTCCAGCCACCACTTCCCCTTGGGATTTGGCATGATGATGGTCTAAGCACTGCCAGAAACAACAGAACAATGAGATAAATCTGATGCTACAGATGAATCGCTTCTCAGATTAATTTGGAAACTAAAAGTCTACAAAAACAACTAGTATTGGTAAACATTTTGCATCTGTTACAAGTACTGTACACCAGATTTCCCCCTCTCCAAGTATCTCTATCCAAATCTCAAAAAAAATACCAAAACATTTTAAAATAAATTCCATGCATAAGCCTATTTTTAGCAATCAAGTTATGTGTCTACAAGAACAGGGCTCAGGGTCAACAGTGCTAATCAAAAAAACACTGCTTGCAACAAAACAATATACTTTTAACATCACAATCCTATTCTATTTCCACATTCTGGTCAGTAAGAATGTTTTCTGCCACATTCATGTAATTAAATAACAGTGGATCTCTTTTTAAGTATGAGGTCTGATTCTCATCTCACAGGAATTGATGGCAAAGTTGCTAGCTGAAGTTTGAAACTGATCACACTCTATTTATATCTGATGTATATAACACACTAAGTTTTTTGGGTTGGTTTGTTTTTTGTTTTGGGTTTTTTTTTTCCCCACAGGAAAAAGATCTGGCAGCATACATCTGTTTCACAGTAAAAACAAGATATTAATATTACCCAGTAATTCAGCTGCTTCCCAGCCTTTGGGCAAACTTTGGTGAAGTGAGCGGACTCCCTGTTTTCATACTTGTTAATTCTGCTAGCTTCCTCTTGAGGAATTTACATGAGAATATGTTCATTTTCATGTGAGTTAGAGTAGTTATTTTTTTTTTCCAAATAGATTTCTAGAGTAATAAATATCATCTAGTTGTAAAGCTGCACCCTGCACTACAAGTTAGGTGCTGAGTGCCTGTTTAGTAAAGAAAACACAGTAAACCAATATCATAATCGCACAAAATGGAATCCAGATACAATTCTAGCAGGTTACATTGAATGCTGGTCACTGGGAAAAAAAAAAAAAAAAAAAAAGACTTTCAGATAGCGTATTAATAACTCACAGCAACGCTGGAAAAAATAATAGACTGTAAATTGCTTTTTGTACTGAATATATTCACCACCAAAACAGGAGGAAGAACTTTCTTGTTAAAGAAACCTACACTTGTGCAGGAAATATACCTTCTGGAATTCCAGCTGAAAAACAGAAAATGAATGATATTGTCTCTTTCTTGTGGGACACCTCTTTAAATTATCAAGGTAGACGCTCAGTAGGAAGCTCTTTAACGTATGAGTTTTATCAATCATATCTGCCTTTGGAGTGAAATTGGGGTCCTCAGCTGCCTTGATTTCAGCCACTCCTGGATCTCCTTTTGCCACTTACCAACCATTCTTCCAGTGTATCAGCACAGGTCAAAAGGCTTACAGCACTATTGGCTTACATGCACTATTCCCCTAATTCCAGTTCAGAACAGACTAAGTAAATGCAATATTTGTACTGCCAGGGCACTGGAAAAGGGCCTTTGTGTAAATGAAATGCAAGTCTTTCAAGTTATGGCCTTTGGAAAAGGGCCTTTGGAAAAGGCCTATGGAAAAGGGCCTTTGTGTAAATGAAATGCAAGTCTTCAAGTTATGGCCTAAGGAAGACTTAAATAGTGCTGACACCTTTAAGTTACCCTCCATGTGTACCCTCAAACTCCTGACAGAATTCCCAATGTCTTGTCCCAGCACATACAGGATTCAGAGTTAACCCTGGAGCTGGCTGCCTGAGAAGACAGTTGTTTCAAGCTTTTAGTCAAGAATTTGGAAGTGACTCTGAGACGGTGACAGTTCCTGAGAGCCAAAGGTTCACTCTTTCAGTTGAATGGATGAAAATCCCTTCTTGAAACCGGGACTGCAGATAACCCAAAACATTCATCTCTCAAAGAAAAAAAAGAATAGTGTTCTTCTCTTAAATGTGAGGGTGCGTACAATAGCAAAAAAAAAAAAAACCACCCACAAAAAAAACCACGAGAGAAAGATTGTGAAAGATTGTGTGAGAGATGTTCTGGGATATGCAGAGTTAATTGTTCAACAAGAAATTCTATCACTGTTCAGAGATGATCTACATAGTTCAGCGTATAATGTAATATGCTCTTCTTAAAGGAAGTTGTCAGTGTCTGATGGGTTTTTATTACAATTGCTCACTATAAAACGCACTATTTAATTACTAGCGTGAAAGTGATTCTAGCATAAAGGAAGAAGGGGAAATGAGACCTCTCCACCTTTTCAACAGTTAATGCACTTGTGCACCTAAAAATACAATGCTTTTTCATATGTATTTTTAATGATGCGTTGCATTTTCTTAGATCTATGGGATGTAATTTCTCTGTTGATGTCCTTAGATATGATGCAATACCTAAAGCAATATATTACCACAATATATAATTTAAATAAATCTAAAACTCTTAAGATTTTGGTCAAGAAGAGATTTGAGATTTTGTACCCAACTTGACAGTCCATTAAATGGCACATGGCTAATTGCTCAGCTTCTAAAATATGCTATCTTTCCTAAGACATTTCGTATTGAACTTCTAAGACACCTAGTTCCAAAATGTTGAATTAACACTTCTGCAATGCTGTGTATAATCTGGAACCTGGCATTTTTTGTAACCAGCCAACCAGATTTCAAAACATCCGTTCTTGAAGATTATACAAATACTGTAATAAAGTAATTGTCAAAATAAATAAACTAACACAGAACACAATGACACAAACCAAATATTTTTAACAGGTTTTTAACAAAGCAGAGCACAAGTCAGAGTTTCTGACAGAGTTTTTTTGATGTGCATCTTAGAATCTAAAAACTGTAAGTGTACACGGCCATTCAATACTTATATGCACTATCAAAGAAACAACTGAACATAATGGGAATTTTCCTTACCCTGACTGAAAACTCTCGTAGCAGGACAACCATATCCATTGGGAAAGCAGTATTATTTGGAAAGAGGCCAGATCAGACAGATGGCAGAGAAAAGGGGATCAGTGAAATGTTCAGTGTTGGAAAGTTTCAGTAGCAATGTAACATTTTAAAGGACAAAGAAATTGGTCAATCTCTTCGGCTTCTAATATTACTAAAAACAAAGATAGGTATGGCATAAACAAAACACATTTTTCTAAATTAAACCCAATAAATGTAATCACCTATGGTTTTGAGAAAAAGATCTGAAATATTTAGTGAAACAAGGTATCAAAATATACACATGCTCTTCATATATAATCCAGAATATTTTCTTGTGTTTTCCAAATGAGTATACACTGTATTAAAAAAAAAAAAAAAAAAAAAAAAAAAAATCAAGCCTCTTAGCTTCCCTAATTTTTAAGATAAAATTTTTTAACTGGGATAATTTGATTCTTATTATTTCTATGATCTGTATGACCATCTGTAACTTTCAACTTTTTAAATATGATTAAAATGTGACAGATTCAGTTCAGGTTTGTGATCACTAGACTATGCACTTCAAGTCACTGCTTTTTATTTGACATAGTGCTGCTCACAAAAAAAATGAGATAAACAAAAAGACACCGTCTGTTTTCATGTTTCATGCACTGAGTCTATGCATGCCCAGTGAAACCCTGAAGTAAAGATTTAACCAGATCTAATCAAGCTATCAAACAACGATTCAAGCAGATCTGTTTCTGTTGCCAACAACACAAAAAATGTTGATGTGGCTCTATCAGCCAGCCACTTTGACTCCCCACCTGACTGACTCCAGGAGACTGACAAATTTGGGAATGAAGTTCTGACTCATACAACTGCATCCATAGTGCTCACAGAGATATGTGGCAGTTAATAACACAACAAGCATCTGCTGAGACATTGGGGGGAATCCTGGTGAAACCAGTTATCTTTTGCAGCCTCTCTGAACTGTTCAGAGGAAATATTTTAGATAGCCACACTATCAGCGGTCCTACAAACATTTTCATAGTAAACCCAAGTCATGTGTATGTACATATTCTCTGTATTGGCTCCTATCCAGCTCAAGCACAAGGGCAATATTGATCCCACTGTGCCAGTCATCATGCTATACAATTACTTTCATTTGTGCTGCCACAAATAAAGAATTAAAGATAAAAGTGGTACCTCTGGTGTGAAATCTAGCTTTTGTTGTTAAGATTATTTCCTTGCCCAGTGACATAAAAGTGATCAGTATGCCATTATGTGGATAAAACAATTAAAAAGTTTCTCAGAACTAACTCTGTCATCTTGGACAGCAAAATTACTGCTGCAAGGAGCCACCAGCACATTTGTTTTCATTACAACCAAATTCACTATCCTCATCAAAATGATAATTTGACAGGGGTTTTTTTTGTTCAACTCATGACAATTTATCCATGTCAGTGTTTATTATCTTACTGTCATGAAAGCTCCTATGCAGACTGCCAGTTCATTATCTATACATGAGTTTAAGGGAGTATTTTGCTTGATCAGAAAAGCCAAGATACTTATCATTTTGCATTTGCCAAAAATATTAAGTAATAGGTCACTGTTTTTTTTTTCCTTTGAAAGCAATCTGTACTGACTCTTTTATTAAAATATTAGATAGGCAATGCATCTATTGGGTTAGTATAGTTTCATTGGAGTACCGTGCCATAGTTTCAATGCAATGTATCTTGGAACAAAACTTTTGGCTAGTTGTAATGAGAATAAGTATCAATTATTAACTGTATTTTCTATTAAACACTTTTATAAATTCTCAGATGTCGGTCCTTTGTCCACTTACAAGAATATAAGGCTGGGAAAAAAGTGTGTTTATTATTAGCAAAGCACCAAGATTCATAAATGCTGAGTCTCAGCACAAATCTGAACATTTTACGTACTACTCTGGGAAAGTAACAAAGACACAGCAAAATATAACAACAAGGACATAGCCACGTAAAGAAATACAGGAGACTATACTAGTGACCAGTGTTTCAGTTATGAGGGAATTGGATTTCTGGCTGCAGCTTGTTCTTTCAAATTTTAAGATCTCCTATCTTCAAAAAACCCTCTCATAATCTCTGTTGAATACTTTCCTAACTACTACCAACCCTCAGTACATTCACCTTCATATGATGTTAGTATGTACTTTCTAAAGTTGATTTCATCTTTTCTGCCTGAAATTTGTCTGAGGTACACCAGCCCCTAAGTCATTCACTCAGCCTCAACAGTCAGCAACACTCTTCTTGATGTCCTGGTTCTTTCTTGAGGTTTAAGACTTTCTTTTACTTCTAATACCTGCTTGCCTTTGTGGGGGGGTCTATGGAGAAATCCCTGTGGTTGTGCCCTCCAGCTTGCCAGCTCTCTATCAAGTATTTTGTTTTCTTGTGCTCTCCTGTCTGTATCTGAATTCTCTAATTTTATACCTGCACTGCACCTTCTATAGGCCTCTGTCCTTGGTTAGTCTTCCTGCTCCGCCAAATGTTACGTCTTTTGACTTCAAACACAAATCCCTCTAGTGCACACACGCCAAAACAAACTAATTCAGTTCCCCAACACCTGCATCTTTCTGGACACACATTCTCATCCACTCTCTGACACCTCCCTCTGGATCACTAGCTGATGATCAGCGTGGCTGATATAGAGTTGCTACTCTCCCCAAGTTAACCTTGCACAAGGTCTCCTGTCATAGCCACGGTGGATAATAGTGCCGTGCTGCCCAAAGCTCAAAGACATAATCCAGACATCATCTTCATCTTAGACTTCCCTATAGGTCCTCTTCTAATAGCTATACACAACTATTACAGATCAGTGCTGCTTAGTGCATAAGGTAAAGTTTTCCCAAACATCCATATAGATAAAAGTCTTCTCCAAGCTCTCATCATCTCACATCTTGGTTCTTCCAGTATTGTTTCTTCAAATCCCACCAAATGCCACCTTGTTAGATTGTTAAATAAGAACACATATATACTTTATCCTACACTGCCCTTCACAGTTGGAAGGAACTTTTCAGAAATACTGTACGGGATCCTGTTATCTTCAAATCCTTCCTTCAAACTCTCTTTTACTCCTGTGCCAGTTAAAAGCTGAGAAAACTGCTGTGCTATGCTCCCAGACCCACACTGTCATTGGTTCCTCCTGCTTCCCTGTCTCCATGTCCACTCTGCTGTCACCTCTTGTTTTACACCTACACTGCAAGGTCTTTGGACCTGGCACAGCTTCTCGTATTTGTATAGTGCCATCCAGAGCGAAGCCCACTTTATGAGTAGGACTTCTGGAGAACATAGATCAGTACTGCAAACCACAGCAAAGCATTACTGTGGTAAGAGCAGCTGTCTCTGTTAGCAAGGCTTCCTTACTGCAGAAGGGAGAGAAACCCCAGCAGACCTTTCTTCCCACACTTGTCTGCTTGCAGCTTCTCTTAACAAAACAGTGTCTGCTTGACTTGGAGGCAGTCTCTCCAAAGGACCCATCAGTGTCACACACCTGAAGCCTGTTTAGCAGTCAACC
>NW_009646928.1:1955681-2005990 GCF_000708025.1 Charadrius vociferus | reverse complement strand
TCCCTCCTCAGAGAAATAATAAGGTAAAGCTTTAAGAGATAGAACAAACAAAAACAGTGTCAAAACAAACAGGAGCCAGATCCAGAATCTATTATATTTAAAGGAAATGCTAAATTTACTTTAATGGGCTTTGACAAAGGTCCGCTGTTATAAAGAAAAACAGGCTTTTGCTGAAATTGGTCAAGTCATCACAGTAAGAGGCAGAGCTCTCTCCCAGTCCCACCACTGAGTTATTCAGCCATTCCCAGCCACCTGCTGGCAGTTCACACTCCCTCTCCAGGCCATCTTCCTGTAAAACTAACATATTCCAGCTGTTCTGTGGTCCCAGGGCTTAACCCTTGCCTTCCCTTGCTCAGTACTTACCATCTTCTTCTGTGTCTTCCCTTTTGTCAAGCAACTTCATGTCGTGCTCCTTATGCAACTCTGATGAGGCCTAAGAGAAAGGTGAACTGTTTAGATTGCAGAGTAAAACAAACAAACAAACAAGACCTAATTGGGATTTCCTTTGAATTCAAGCATGGGAATTTTGGAGGGGTGAATAAAATAAAAATAATGATCTGTTCTGGATCTGAATATTTTGCAACCACTTTGCATTTTAATTCTAATTAATTCTAATGAGAACATAAAACTAAAAGGTCTTCAGCATTGCCCTTTCAAATTTATATCTTGGGAAACAAAATTAGTCCTTGCCACCCAAGTTTTATATATATACTGTATATATACTTTTCGTACATATATGGGTATACACTTCCTTATTCTAGTTCTATAGGAAAATTGCTGCCTTGGTATATTTATAATATGATATAGCAGATATAGGTTAGTACCGTTGCCATGTGTTACTGGTCATCATGAGAATAAAGTTGAGGAAAAAGCTCTAAAGTTTCTTTATGAAAAGGAAAAAAAAGTCTTATTTTGATTTCAATAAACTAAACAAAAAAAGTATTATGAGAATTTCATATGTCTTCTTGTCATCCTCTTCTGTTCCCTGCAGCTTATACTGATAGTCAGATACAGCACACAAAATGAATACTTATTCCGTGGTTCTCACCTATTAGGGGAAGGGTAAGTTCTTACTGCCATTAATTCTTCAAGAAGACTGCTTTACGTTGCTGCTTTTGGATACACATTTTCACATCCTCAGGCACTGCATGTGGCCAGCCATTGTAACTGTTTCAGTTGGAAAGAACATCAAGTAGAATCTGACAATAAGTCAAACACAGAGAAATAACTGAGGTTCTAAAATGTGAATCTGGGAGATGGTGGAGGGAGAATACTTACACTTCTGAAAGAAACCTCTCAGCAATAAGAGGTCTACAATGACTGTACAGAGACCAAGATAACATTGTGTCATACGTTTAAACCCCACCCCACATTCCAGCTGCTCACACATAAAGAGTCAATTTACATTCTGCCTATATATACTACGTCTGTTTTGTGAGAGGACATACACAGTTCCTATTACAAAGTCATTAGCTGATATACCTTATTGCAGGAATAATGTATTCTGTTCAAGTCCCATACATGGAGGCACTTTGGTCTGAAAGTAAAAAATCCATGAGTGATAACATTGACTTGCACCTTACTGGAGGTATTTACATATGGCAAGCCAGCTGTTAAAAGGAGGAAGCTGATTCAGTGTTCTCTATAAAGAGTTAAGACAGTTTGAGAAACAGCCTCAGTTATTAGGAACAACAAGTTTTTGGTGATCAAACATACTAACAGGAGGCTAAAGCACACCTGGGCCTACTTCTGAACTTTTGTGTAGCTGAGACTCCTTATCAATAAAAGAAAAAGGATTGGAATATCATTTTTTACTATAGAGAAATAGAGCAACAAATAAAATTAGTTTCAGGTTTGAATTTTTTGCTTGTATACAGTGATCTATATCTGCATTCTCAATCTTTGAAAATAGTTTTTAAATTATGCGTTACTTCTAAGTGCATCAGGAACTGTACAGCATGGAAAGTAATTAAAGCACTGTATATCCATAGGAAGTACTTCAACAGATAGATGTAGAAAATCAGGGATGAGATAGATTATCCTAAAGCATGCAGGAATAGGTTGAGAGATCTTTCAAAATTTTGCAATTGAATTCTGAAAGAAACAATGAGCAAATTGGAAAATCCTATGCAAACCACACAAAAAAAGACAAATTCCTGTGGATGAGGACTCCTCTTCTGAGCCCATACCCAGAGGCTTTTTCCCTGCCCCTAAGGAAAGTAATTAATGAGATATGGAATCTAATTTGGGTATTTATCTCTAGATCAAGTATAAGTTATTCCTTGATTCCTTTTACCTTTTTTAATTTGGGGGGTTTAGGTCCTGCCTCTTAAGCTTTCTAAACTCAGAGTCCATTTGAAATTTTTCACTGTCATCAGAGTACCTTGTGAAAGACGAGAGCCAGAAGCGTCTACCAACCCGGACTACAACTGACTTTCAAGACAGCTAGGATGGCAGTTACATGGGTTTTGGTATATGCTTCATTTGAAGATGCTAAATTACATGTCTGAAAAGCAGGAATTTAAGAACTATTAATTTTAACCCTGAGCTACAAATCTCTCCCATTTATTTTTCTATTTGATTCTTTAAGGAGATTTATAGGGAAAGTGAAAACATGAATTTCCTACCCAAACTACTTCTTTTTATGGAAAATCGTATGCTAGTAAAATAGCCTTCAATTGCCACAGTCTTAAAATGGCAGCAGGAAGTCCAATGTATGGGGACACAGGGCAAGAGGCATAACTTTGTCTGTCTTCTCATTACCATTTTGAGTAACTGGTGCCCTTACTATAAGTTAGGTTTATGGTGATGATTATAACCTTCCAATATACTGTAAAACAATGAAGTTTAACAGAGATGCTTTAGCAGGCTCTTGCAAAGCAACGTATCTGCTTCCAAAAGCCAAAGCCGATCAGTCGTTAAAAGTATAGTGATTGCTATTATAAGTTGCTAAGTAAGGTGTTTAGAAGTATTTAAAAGACCTGATCTTTGGGCTAGCTGGCATTTTTCTGAAGATATTTTCTAATTTTTTTCTTACTCAGATGGCTTCAAATGGTGATTTGGGCAGCTGGAACCTGGGGGCATATTTGCTTCATTACATACATTATTTTGTCAGCTGGAGCTGATTTTTTGTTAATATACAGATGGACACATAAAACCTTCAAAGACCTTACAAATATATTTTGTTTTAAATGTAAATACCACCCTGGTATCATTAATAGCCAAGCTAGCTTGTTTCTCTTAGCATTCTATGCCTTATATGCCAATAATCTCAGGCCTTTATTTTGACTCATATAAATTTTCATTAAGCCTGAGGAGGGCTCTTTCTGTCTTTCCTGACTGATTCAGGTTTAATTGGCCTCTAAGGATAGTAAGCTGCTTGAGGATTCTTTCAGAATCTGTGTTCCTCTGCTTCTTTGCCAAATATTTTTTTATTTCATCTAGCAATTTGTTTCTATCAGCTTCTTTTCCCCTTTTTCCCTGCCAGAGACAAAGCTGCTACATTTTTTCTCTCATTATGTTTATAAGCATTCCCCCCCATCAGTGTTCTCAGAAAAACAGTTTCTCAGGTAGCTCCACCTTTTCTTTCAAAGTTTACTCTGATATGTCCTAAAAAAGGTTTAGTTGGAAGATTTTTGCTACTTGTCTCCACTCCAGTCTAACTGAATCTCCATAGTCGATGTGTGGGCTGACCATGCCATTTAACCTCTTTCCAGCAAGGCCAAACCAAGTGTAAGGAAGTCAGCACATAACTGAATCTAAGACAGAAACAGCGAGGCCAAAAAAAAAAAAAGAAAAAAAAAAGAAAAAAAAACAAACTCAAAACCCCCTCTCATAGAAGGGATTCAAAATTATACAGAAAAGTACTTTCCTTTCAACTTTCTCTTTCTTAATAATTATATAGAATTCTTGGAGCTTCTTCCCTTCTTTTTACCAGGGAAGACTAGGATTCCGACATGATTTCCTTTAAACTAAGAGTTTTGATATCATTGTGCATTTTCCTGGTTTTTCATTCTTTTCTGTGCAGATACAGAAGCCTCCATTTCAGCAATATATTATTTCCATAAGCACTACTGAATCTATTATTTGCTTGCCATACCTCTAATTGTGCTTTCAGGGTTTCAGAAATAGTCCCATTCTGCAACAGCAATTAGCAGATTTCTAAGTCAGTAGCTCAGTTTGCTTTTTGGGGCTACCTTTGTAGCCGGTACTCCTCTGTTCCTCTATGCAGCTTTATTTATTTAACAAATTTCCAACCATAAAGTTTGTGACAGTCTAAGCCATCTCTCTTTTCATAGATGAGCACAACATCCAAGTTAATGGCCTTTTCATATGGCTGAGTACTTGGAGAGCCAAGCTTAGCCTGAGATGGATTCTGATCTCCCACAGATGATACTTGGATTTTCAATAGTGTAAACCACAAATTTGGAACCATAACATTCTCAAATATGCTCTCATGTTCATGTCATATTCTGATGTTCGAGAGCTTTTAAAAACAGAAGAAGCACCTTTTCCAGAATTCAGTGAAATTCTGGATAGTAACAGCAGAAATTGTATCAAGAGGATTCTAGCAAAAGTCAGTAATTTACTGTACAACATTTTTTATGTCTAAGAACTAAAAATTGCACAGAAAGGCTAAAAATGTATACTTTGTACTTTCTATAACAGGGAGAGAGAACAGAGGAAAGACTCCAGAGAGATAAAAAGAATAGGAGAGAAATAATAGGGAGGGGATAGAGAAATAAAACGCTAAAACAGAGAGATGACTGACAGAAGCAGTCTGTTTCTGACCCAAATGTGGTGGATGCTTCCCATTAAAGCAGCTGTCTCAGATTAACACCTTGAATGAAATTCTGCATTGACTGAACATCAAGGGGGACAAGATTCCACCACAATCTTTGAGATAAAACCAAATAACTGGATAGATGTTTAAGACTGCCGTCAGAATGCTTTCTGTAGTCTTTCTTGAAGAGAATGAGAGAGAACAGCATGGAAGTAAATAGTTAAACAGTTTCATGAAAGTATTTACGCTTACCTGGCTGAAGAGAAGCAGGAAAGCATGTTCTTCTAGCTCAGATGCTTGCTTGTAACTAGTCTTGGACACTTTCACTACCTTTGTCTTCCTCTGAACGTGCAAAATTTTCTTGCTCCAAGAAATAGAAATCTAAGATAACAAGCAATAATATTTCTTTGTCTTAAGAAGTTTGCATGTACAAAGGATATATATCAAAGGATCCAAGATCTCTTTTATAAACAATGAAGCCCCACATTGCCCGATAAGCATCAAATACTGTACCTGTATCTCATCCTGGTTTTGAAGTCTTGGGATTTCAGGACCACATTTCACTTGTCTGCTATGCACAAATCTTCTGCATGCACTGAATTGACAGGTCACAAACTGTGCTGCCAAAAATAGAAACTAAACAACAAAAGTGTAGAAGACTTTTGGCCTCTGTGGTCTTTTCCAGTTATTGCTGCTTCAAGTGTTCTTTAGATTACGCACAGGTCAAAATATATACTCAAAGAGAAATGTCATTTTAAATTGCAGGGACCGCTAATATGTACAGAACAGTGCACTTGAAAAACAAATCACATTTTGCATGAACACACCAGTCTTTAAATATTCAGGTTGCAAACTGTTTATATTTGACATGTCAAATGTGGTGGTGGGGGTTGGTGTTGTGGGTTTTTTTTTAACTTATGTAACTTTATTAATTAAAAAAAATATATTCTAATCTTTTACAGCTGTTTACATGCTTTGGTCCTGAAATCTGCAATCTTCTTACAGTATCTGGTGCTAAATTTCAAAACTAGTATGTTGCTGAAGTATGAAAAAAGTCATGAACATTGGGAGAAAATTTATTTACTCAAAATAATGAAAGTGTTTCACTTATTTTTTGTAGCCTAGCACTGAACATTTACTGTGGCAATCCCTCACTTTTGTTATAAAAGTAAATGTGAGCCTTACCAAAACAAAAGCATAAAACTTGTTTGTATTTATGAGTTTGTATATTTAATTATGTTTTTTATAAAAGTGAGGTTGAGGGGTTTTTTTTCTAATTGTATAGGCTTCATGGTATGAATTTATATAGATGGGATAATACAATCTTGCATGGATTTTAAAATCTATGCAATGACTGGACAAGAGACATTCACAAATAGCTTTTTTTACCTTACTTAACATTCACAGATGTAAAGGTCCCTTGCAGTGACATCAGGCCACAGTTAACTCTTTGCTCCCTTTTTACATATTCAACATTCAAGAGCAGGGTCCTTGGTTTGTGTTTTCACACTGTCTTTCTCATAAGCAGAACAGAACAAAGCTTTTACCATTTCTACCCCAAAGCTTTCTGCCTCCCACAAATAAACAGACAGGAAACATCTGTTGCTCTTGCTCGAAGAGGCAGGAGAAGCAAAGGGGCTTCTAAGAAATTTGGAGAGCTACGGAAGAGGTGTGCGTTAAGTGAGGCTGAAAACAAAGGCAGTGAGAGGATTAATGTTGGGAGGTGACAGTTCAGCTCCCTTACTCTGCTCCTGAAGTTGGAGCTCATGCATGATTGTTCTGTATTCCCATTCACTAGTGTTTGGTATTGTACATGTACTGAGAGGGAAAATTGTAAAATATGCTAGATCCTCCAATCCTCAGAAATATTTCTCATAGCTATTCCTGCCTCTGAGGACTGTTAAGACTTCCAGGGAAGACAGAAAACACCTCCCACTCCAAATCTCAGATGAGCAAATACATAACTGGACATATTAAAAAAAGCCAATTAGCACAACTGAAAATGGTACTATTTTAATTCTTCAGGTAGATCCCGACTGGGGGTGTGTGTGTGTGTCATTTTTTTTAAAGCAAATACAAGAGAAATCCCAAAATGACATTAAGTATTGATATAATTTTAAAAGGTGCGTTATTTAGAGAAAAGGCTTGAATAGCTCCTTTGGAAGCATTTCAAGCTGTTAAATAATTATGTATTTAGGATAAATTACATTTAGTAAAAACATCTACAAACGTACATGGAAAAACTACGACTAAATCCCGTTATCTCAGATGGCAGCTTTGGCACAAATAACCCCAGATGGAATTACGGATTTAAGCCAAGAACGTAAGGCACTGCCCTGTGCAGGACACCCCCTCGCAGCCGCAGCAACCCTCCTCACTTCTCACTCAGAACACTGACTGAAAGCCACTTAAAAACAAAGCCCAACACTGACCAAACGTCACTTAAAAATGGAGCCCAACCCCACACCCCTGCCACCCTTGGCCTCTGGGCACCCTGGGTGAAGGGGCCGGGGGGAGCCTGAGGCCATAGCGCCTGCCCTGCCGCTAGGCCCTGCATCCCCCCACTGCCAGCTGGACCCAGCCCTTTGCACTGGCCTCCAAAATAAATAATATTACTTGAACTGTTCTCTGTGCGTGCATGCCTGTGGAGGTGGGCACAGCAGAGCCATGGCCGGGGAGTCACAGGGCTGTTGTGGTGTGTGGAGGTCTGTGGGTCCTCTGCCCAGCACAAGCGTCCCCACGGGGCCTGGGTCTAAGCTGCCATCACAGGCCGGCTGCAGCCTTCTTATGTGGCAAGAGACCGACATAGACCAGCTCTAACCACAGCATGCAAAAAAACAACCTTTTTTTCAGGCAATAAATAAAGCCAACATGCAAAAGTGCCATGGAGTTGGAGAGGCAAACAAGCTTGATTTTGCCACAGGACTTCCCCCCCCCGAACTTCATTTCCAACCCAGTTCCTAAACTGTGGTATCCCTGTATTTAAAACGAAAGGACAGGATTCAGCCAAGACACCACTCCAGCAAGAGTCCACAGTTCAATACTTAATGCATATCAATTTTTCGCCATCGTAAATCACCTTCAATAGTGCATTTTGCCAAATACAAGCTTTATTAGTCCTCAAAAAATAATGCCTATTTATGGCAAACCTCAGTCTAGCATGTGCACTCTTGCTGGGTTTATAGTATCTGGTGACCTGGCAGGTGAATTATGACAGAAAAAAGGGGTGCACAAAGCAGTAAAGAACCAAAAGGCAGTAAGGGCTGCTATGAAAGCATCATGAATGCCAGAAAGCTTTATGCAGTGCTCAAATGCTACCTTCTGGCCCCCTTTCCTCACTTTATCACATCTTGTCTGATCCACCCACAGCCCCCCACAGCAGCTGCATTCACACTGCTCTGGAATGTGGACCCTAGAAGGTTTCAGTGGGGGGACCAGGGATTAGGACCCATAAATTATATCAACACTTACTGTTGCGCGTCTCCACAGCCTACAGCACCCTGCTCCAAGTCACTTGTCCAGTCCATCTATCCCTACCTCTTTCCCACCATCCTCACTTTGTTCTCTTGTTCACAAGTCTTCCTACCAGCTCATAAGCTGTGCCAAACGAGTGCTCTTAATTATTAAGTGCTTCTTCAGTGTCTGGTATGAAGAAGCTCCTTGTTACCAGCTCACTTACCTCAGTGCTTCTCACCCACTCCCCAGCACTGCTCTTGAAGAATATGGCAAAATGCTGCCGCACAGCCCTGTATCTGCTCCAACCACACTTGAACATTAAATGTTTCTTTGTGTAAGGCTGTAGCAGAGGTCCCAACAGGGATCCAACACAGTAAAAGATACAGCTGTGCCAGATTAGCCTGTGCTTGACACCTCCGAAACAGGCTAATCTGGCACCAGAAATATCAGGAGCTCAGAGAAGTGGAAGGACTGGTGGAAGGTCCCAAGATCACAGTCAAGCTAACAATACAAGACATGGCTTCTTCCCTTTCAGAAGCCATTGTTTTCTCCACTAAACCTTCCAGCAGTACTATTTGTAGTACTAGAACTGGGCTTTAGTACCAGGGAAAAGAATGGTTTACAGAATTTAAAAAAAAAAAAAAAAAAAGAAAAAAAAATAGTCTCCAAAACCCACAGTGAGCAGAAGCAATAGTAATTTATTTTTTTTTTATTCAGCTACCTTCCCTATGTACTAATGATGACTTCTGGAGTGGCCTTGACAGAGACGATACAAATCAGAAATCAATTTAACCAGTAAACGTAGATCAGTCCCATCAGAAACATCACCATGATGTCTCCACCATGGCGTGAACACACACATAGAAACCCAGTGATTTTCCCTGTAAACCTCTACTATGGTGTCATTTCTTAACCCAGCAGCAATGGTTGCTTGCAACATAATGAAGTAGACCGTTATTCTCCTAAGTGTTTGGTCTGTCAAATCAAAACACAACCTGATGGAAGAAAAAAAATCTAGTTAGGAAGCATCTGTGATGAAGTAGCCATTTGTGGGTTTTTTGCATTAATTATGAATAAAATTCTGCGAATACTTTGCACAGGGGAGTAAGTTCTATAGAAACAGAAGGAAGAACTTAAGAACGTGGGTGGGTGGGTGGCCCAGCACACACTGTGAAAGTCAGGGACTCTTTTGGATAACATGAGATTTCAGTGATATTTTGTTCATGCCTGGAACTCAGCTCAGTCATCTCTCTGGTGGTTCTTTTCCTGTCAGGGGCCAAGAGGACCTTACTTAAAAGACCTTTCTGGAGAAAGGTGTGTTGGATTATAAGACGCTACTTATCAACTAATCTTTGGTGCTGGAAAATTATTTGCTATGGTGATCTAGCAGCCTATAATCCTTGCAAAGGTACCGTTCTTCAAGTAGTTTTGTGAAAAATGCAAATACATTTTAAGATATATAGAGAAGTAAATCTTGTTCTATCTGTAGGCATGCCACTAGCATGCCCAACATTTGAGCTTTCAGAGGGAACAGGAAAGCTGTGCACAAACAATAAATAGTTCCGAGTCTTGCTTTGGAACCTTTTCCTGGTGGCATCCATCTCGCGTTGAGTTCAAAATCTGTGCAATTGGGCTTTTCAAATAAAGAGAAAGCATAGCAGGGGACATTCTCGCAGATAATTTTCAGAGCATTCTTCTGCAAACTTAGCAATGATAGAGCTTGAGAATGTGTTCCAACTTGTCCAGAGAGGGGGCTTGGTCAGTGTCAAGATGTGAAAGTGAGCGCTGGAGTTACATAGAGACTCTCTGGTTTGAGTCAGAAATGGCTTTTCTTTTCTTACTTTCAGGATTAAAGAAGGAAACATATGTAGAACCCCTTGTATAAAATGTTTCCTTTTGATAGGATCTTTCAAATACTAGGGAAGAGAACAACCCGATACAAACCACCAGTACCCTACTGGTGTGGAAAATGGATACAATTCTTTCCTGGTAGAAACACTGAGGGTAGCACAGGGTCTTTCTCTGCTGGGTGATCAGAGAAGAGCAGCTGTGTATTATTACTTTGCAGACTATTTTATGTTTTCCTTAATTTCAAAATATGCAAACTTTAAACTTTCTTTGTATGGGCAATTTTAGGTACCAATGACCACCCAACTACGGGATTTACTATACATAGTTTGTAGCTAGATATGACTGTCAGAGAAAGCAGACTCACCACTGAAGAGAAAGGCAGGTTTTCACTGGCAGGAACATTTCTGGTTTCTCAGTGAAAATGAAGAATCTTCAAATAACCTTCCCACACACAGATATACAGAAAAATGTGTGCAAATCTTATACACAGTACATCATGTATTGTGCACCTAAAAATTAAATTATGTGCACATTTTATCAATACTTATTTTCCAAGCACAAAGGCTGAGACGCTGTGCGAAAAAGACATGCAGCACAATTCTAAGTGAAGAGACAACCTGAATCTTTGGACTGCTGCAAAAACTCTTTTTACTCTTACCTTTTTTTTTTTCTTTCCTTGCCTGTGGCCTCTAGGACATCTCAGGAATTGGGAAGGACTGACACTGACATATATGGACAAGAGAGGTGGAAGGCTCCCACAGACCACTGTTTCATTGCCAGGAAGAGGTGCAGTCACAAGTTCTTGTGATAAATTACTGAATTCTATTTGGAGCAATACCTGAGACTGCATAAAGCACCTACACATCTGACTAAGATTCTAGCAGACATCCTACAGACACAGATTATAGGAAAGATGTACCATAATACACTGAAGTAGTAATGAATGGCAATTCTGGAGCATCAAATGGAAGTGGTCTTTTTATAGAAAATATCATCTGCCTGGTAAGATCTGAGTCAGCCACATCAGCTTCTTCTACTGTGTTCTACAGTGTGTGCTCCGCACTTCTGGTGGTAATGGTACTGGTAAAAAGCTGGAGGAAAACCAGCCACCTGCTCATTAGTTCTTTACTTAAAGGAACTAAGAACCACTTGACGGGTGACTATTAGCTCTATCCCGTCATTCCCCGACACCCAGAACAACTTGTTAGAGAACGTATCAGAGCTTTCCTGAAGCCATTGGGAAGGCTTATCTTACTGATTCCAGCATCTCAAAATGCCTCAAACCAAAGCCTGTTATTTCTTGTTCAGACAAGCCGAAAGAAGAGCTCTGTGGAGTCCCTTCCCAGAGTGAAATCTGAATCTTCAAAACAGAAATCCTGCTCCTCACAAGTGTTTCAGTGATTATATCATTCTCCTTAGTCATGTTGCCCCTTGGCCTGGTAAGTAGCAATGATTAAAACCTTTTGTTCTCAGCAAGAATGATAGTTGTTTGTACCATGCAAGGATTAAACCATTAGTTCAGTCAAGAATGAGCCCAAGAATACTTAGATTACAGCAAGTGTATATACAAGCCTTATACTTACTGAAAATAAGTTCCCTGACTGTTGAAATTGGTAACATGGGCTGCTCTCAAGCTTATGCTCTCTTGCAGAACCGGTTTTAAGGTCTTCTTGATTAGTAGTTACATAAGACTGCAAGAGACACAAACCATCCAAGGATCTAAAGGCTAACGTACCAAGAAACTATACAAGCAAGGAAGCCTGACATGAAAATAAATATGTAAAATGCTCCAGATTGTACCAATAAGAAGCAAGAAGGACACCAAGCAACCATCATCAGGAACCCATGAAGAACTGCTTCACAGCTAAACTCAGAAAGCCTTCTACAGAGCGCAAAATTTTGTCTTTGTATCATATGAGTTCCTAGAGTGACCACGAAAGCAAGCCATGAGGTAGCAACAATCCTAGATATACCAAAGATCTCATAGTTGGGCTCATGAACCTTTGCCCTGGAGGTGAGCAGAGATCTTTCAAAAATCACTATCACGCAACATGTGAACACGTGCAGCAGCATTCTCAAATAACACAAACGTTGTGGCTGTGAGCCATTAGGCAGACAGCCCTTAAACTACAGGCTCTCCATCAGACTTTTTCCTACAAAACTTCTACCTTCTGAAGCTTCTTAACCACAAAATATGTTTTGAAAAAGTGTGCCACCTAAACATTCATTAAAGTAACCACTTGATGTATTAAGCATTGAAGTTCTGAGGAATAAAGCAATCTCATCTTCAGCCACGAGGCATCAAACCCCTTGGCACCAAAACACCTTCATCCACAGATGCGCAGCAGTGAAATTGTTATGCCGTAAGACTTTTGTATTGAAAAGCAGTTTCATTAAGAAAGTAACCCTCTTCCCTCCCTCTTAAAATAATGCACTAATATAGCTACAAACAGCTGGAAAGATGAGAAACAGAACCTAAGCATTACAAACAGAAGTAATTTACACTAACATGCTCTATGAACTAAACCAGCTTTTTGGAAACCATGCCCACTCACCTGTCTAAAGGAAGCGGATTCAGAGTACGTTAAAATATTGACAACGTCCATGGAATGGTACACGTCTAAGCAGAACTGTCTTCGCTCTCAAGCTGCTGCTCTGGTGCCTTACCAACCAATTTCACTCTCTTATTTTATTAAATAGAAGATTAAGCTGATGGCAAATTAACTCCTTTTTCTCTGTACCTGTCAATTCCTGTTGCTCTGAATCTAAAAAGATTTGCCTTATTTTTATTTTTTTTTTCCCATTAAACTGCAAATGAAGAAAATCTTCCCTTCATGACTTTTTCCAGGTCTCTCTTTTCTAGGCTGAACTCTACCTGGTTTATCCTAAATGGTCCCTGTTTGTCTTCTGGCCATTTGATACTCCTAAGACTTTAGACTTCACAAATGTAAATTTTTAATTTTCATTATAGCATCATATACAATCATCACTCTCTAATCTCACAGTTTTCACTGATCTGTCTTTCTCCACCTAAAGCTCTCACCTCACTCTTCCAGTCATATTTTCTAAGCTCACAACTTTTTCCCCCTTGTACCTGTTATTTCTTCCTATGCTTTAGGCAAAGGGCCATTAACCCTTTTAGCCACAGTTTCCTATCAAGACTGTCTGCATTGTGGCATCTAAGTGTCAGGGAAAGCGCAACTTCATTTTCATATTCTATAGGATACGTTTCCTTTGTGCCCCGCTCAGCATAAGGTCAAAAAAGTTACCAATACACCAACATAGTATGTAGTACATGCCCATCTGTGCACATATAGATGGGGTGGTTTTGAGAGCAAGGAGGTGGTGTATTACCATCTCCTTGCCCATAAGGAAAGGAAACACCATTTCTACTTCCCACCATCTAGTGCAAAATAATAAAACATTCCAGGCTATCAAGATGTATTACCACATTACACCTGGTTAGTTAACAAGAAGTACAGTAAACTCATGTCAAAAGAAAAAAAAAAAATAGTGTTTTATTAACTACCACACTGTTATAATACACTTTAAACGTACAATAAGGTAGCCTTTAAATTTGAGGTGGTTTTAAGAATAACAAATGAACAGATTTCCAAATGTTTGTAAATAGGTGAACTGCAGTAATTATTGTTGTACATTTTTTGAAAATGGTATAGCACTTACAGACTGGCTATATAACTTCATTTTGTACATTTTTCTATAATTGAAAATATAAACAGTAATTAAAAAATAAAAAGAAAATTCAGCATAATAAAAAACATATATGTTTATCAGTTAAATGTACTGGATACATACAATTTTTAAGGGAAGAAGCAAAAAAGGAAAGATGGCTGATATTTAAATGCAGATTGACTAACCAAAAACTAAACAACAAACAAATAAAAACCTCATAAAACCCCTAGTTCACTATGACTATATCCATATGTTTGGGAGTACTGTCAATATGGAAGTGATTTTTCTGTTGTATTTGCATATGTTATATTTTACTGGTAATTTACATGATGGCTTTTAAGGCCCTGGCAGACAGATGTTTTTTGGAAAAAGATTTGATAAAAATCACTGCTGAGACGCAATACACCTTATTTTTGGTCCTCCAATGTTCAAAAGAAGGGATATACTTCACTATAACATTTGCCTTACCACCCAAATGCCTCAACCTATACATTTTTTTTTTTTTTTAACATTTTAAGCTTTTTAAACATTGGTTATATTGCCCACCTTGGTTATTGAAAGAATATTAACAAGACATCATTTTGGCAAATTAAATCTTAAACATGGCTTTTCAATAGGATTTAAAAGGTGACTATCCCTAGAGTTCCATGTTAAAATGTAGTTTTCAAAATCTTACAAGAGTAATGCTTAAAATATTGTACATAGTTAACCTAATTAAAATAATTAGCTTCAAAATGACAAGTTGATGAGCTAAGTAAAGCCTACACTATGTAACATTTGCTTGGAAACTTGATTTGTCAGTTATGCATAATAAAAATTCCAGTCATCAAGAAAATTACAAAATTTCTTTTATCATAACATGATTTCTTTTCACCCATCAACTTCTTTTATCTTACAATAGATAAATACCAACATGTTCTCATTTTTTTTTACACTAAACCACACAGGATTGATGCATTTGGTTAGACTACCATTTCCATCGTTAAATTCTTTTTTTTTTTTAATATAACTTGGTAAAATTTCATCTCTTCTAGATTCCAAAAGTACCTACAAAACCCATGCAATTTTACCATTTTAATATACTATGGAATATCATACAAAGTAAGGCATTTCAGTGTCATGTATAACCAAGTTACTGTCAATCCAAAAATTTTTGCACATCAATAAAAAGATATCTAAGAACTTAGGAACAATATTCTTCTCACTACTGTATAAAAATAACCACAATTAATAGGTATCTTGTGTACTATTTACTCCATTGTCTCGTTTCCCGAAACTGTGACAAGCTGTAAAGGTATTTCAGTGTTGGTAAGAATATCCTGATTGCTGGTGCCAGATGTATTAACAGTTCCTATTCCTGAAACAGAACCTTGTTGAATATTTGCAAGGATAAGTGTTGTTCCTCCTGCAGTAATCAAAGTATCATCAGGTGTTGCTTCTACTGATGCCAGCACTGTACTGCTAGAGTGAATACCTTTTTTATTCTGATGTGTTTTAATGTGTTTGGCAAGGTGGTCACTTCTCATGAAGCGTTTTGAACATTCTGGACAGACAAATTTCTTCTCACCTGTCACGGAAGATAAGAAAAAAAAATGTTTTCAAGAACATTAAGAATATCACATGTACACAAAACCTGAGATAACTTACTGCCTTCAAGAGTCAGAATTCTAACAATATCTATACTGAAGAAAAAAGTGCTCCAACATGATGAACTTGTGTGTTAAATTTCTAGACACCTACACAAATCCTTTAAAATAATTGATTTTTCTGTGTCTCACTGAGTATGGGGAGATGCTTCAGGCAAGCTAAAGAATATTGCCATCTCATACCCTTGGGCTGCTAAGTTTCACTGCAATTATTACCAATAAATAACTTCTAAGAGGAGAACAAAACCTGCCAAATGATGGACAGGGAAGACCACATGAGCTCCTGCAGAATCCCACTTGAGACTGACAGACAAGATCATAGTGTAATTCGGGTCTGAAGGGACTTCTGGAGGTCTCTAGCCTCATCTCCCTCTAAGCAGGGTCAGCTATGAGGTTGCTCAGGAATTTATCCAGTTTGGTCTTAAAACTTTAAGGATAGAGACTGCAGAAACTCTCTGGACATCCTGTTTGTGCCTGGCTGTCCTCACAATGAAAAAGTTTTTATTTGTATCTGGTCTGAACCTCTCCTGTTCTGATTTTTGTCTATTTGTCTCTCATACTCCCACCAATGCACCACCATAAACAGTCCGTCTTTGTCTTCTAAACCGTGGCCTTGCAGGCACTAGAAGGTTGCTATTAAGCTCCTCCCTGCCCTTAGTCTTCTCTTTGTGCAGTCAAATTACCCCAGTTCCTACAGCCTCTCCTCACAAGGCAAATGCCCCAGCTTCCTGATCATCTTGGTCACCCTTTAGCAAATTCAATCCTCTTCAACAATGTCTTTCTTATACTGGGGGCTGAAAACTAGATGCAATATTCTAGACGCAGCCTAACCAGTGCTGAGGAGATGATAATCACTTCCCTAGAACTAGTGTCTCTGCTTCTGTTGATACAGCTCTGGCCATCTTTGCTGCTGGCTCTCGCTCGTCTTCTTGTTATCTGTCAAGACTCCCAGGTACTTTTCAGCAGAGCTGCTTCCCAACTAGTCGGTGCTTAGCCTGTGTTGCTGCAAGGGTTAACTCCATCCCAGGTGCAGTACTTTGCATTTATCCTGGCTAAACTTCATAAGGTCCCTGTCAGCCCGTTCCTTCAGCCCGAGTCCCTCTGAATAGCAGCCTTGCCCTCAAATGCATTGACCGGTTGCCCCACTTTGGTGTCATCCACAAACCTAAGAAGAGCACATTCTGTTGCCTCCTCCAGGTCAGTGATAAAGATCTTAAAACAGGTAAAAGGATATATCCCTGTAGTTATCTACTTTTTATTGGTATGCTGGTACACTAGGAGCAATTAACCATACCCTCTAAGCTGCATCATTCAACTGGCCTCTTTTTTGGAACCCTGTCCATCTGGACAGACGGTAACATCCCAGCTTAGGTTCAAGCATCCAACATGTCTAACAAAATCGCACCATTAGGTTCAAAACATGAAATATTTTTCACAGAAAACTGTCTTTGCAATGTCTAAGTAATATAAATGCTGATAAATATGTAAATTATTATCTATTGTCACTGTGGTTTTCAAATAGTCTAGTTTTAAATGGTAAGCATCCTGTAGTTTGAACATTCTAGAATGTAATAACGCATTCAGTTTGTAGGAAAACAGGTAATACAGACAACAGATTTGAAACAAACTGTTCCTTAAAAAGGTTGAAGATCTAGACTAATTTCTTTTCTTTGTAGGTAAAAGGGTAAATGTGAGCCTGGAGTCCCTAATGGGTGGTCTAACCATGAAACTAGAAGATGTAGAATGATCCATCACATGTTCTTCCTTGATTATGTGAATAACATCCAGTATCTTGGACATCTAGCCCTCTATTTTTATTTTTCTTTTTTAAACTAAGAGAAAATTATTAACGTTTTGAGCTGGAGCAACAGTTCTAATCTGGTTCAAACAAAAAAAATGCACTGCTGACACTGAATCAAAGCATTCTGATTAAGCTAGTTTAAATACTACCTTAAACATCAGTTCTGAATCAAAAAAGGTAGCTGGTTTTCTTCCTCAAACCTACTAAAGAAACCAAAGTGTATACATAGCTCTAAGTAATAGCTGATCTTAGAAAAGTCACACTACATTAAAATCAACCCAACAAAAAGATCTGTTCTCCTCTTAAAAGTTATTTATGCAAGCCCTCTCCATGACACTCCTTTAGTTAAATGCACCAGAATCAAAGACTGAAAACCTGTGTGCGTTCTTCGGTGTCGCTGAAGCTCATCACTGCGAGTGAACCTTTTGCCACAGAACATCCAATTACAAACAAATGGACGCTCTCCAGAATGCCAGCGGAGATGAGCTCTCAAATGTGAAGTCTTCCCATATACTTTGCCACACCCTGGTATGTGACAAATATGTTGCTTCTTTTTTCCCAAGTTGGAGCCTCTGTTTAAGAAGGGGGGGAAAAAAAAAAAAGAAGAAAAAAGAAAAGTTATTCATTCTGATACATTCCTCCTAAACACTGGTCACACATATAAATGAGGTTACATATACCAACAGATCTGCAAAAAAACCTGAGCGGCTTCCCATTTTTGTTTCAAATACAATCAGAGTCCAATACACTCCACAAGAAGCTGGAACTAAATTCTGTAACGCTATCCTAATTCTGCAACAAACTATAAATTCCACACCTTGTGAAATTCAAATGTTAGATGTGTAATCTTTAGCAAGTATACATGTATATGAAGTTGGAAATACAGTCATTACAGCAGCTTGTACTACTTTGACGCTGAAGTGCCCATATTTTAAATTTGTCCCTGTTTCAGTTTTTACCATTCCAAAGACAGTTTTGGCAAAGAAAAAACACAAATGACTGCAATTGCCAAAACGGAAACTGGAGATTTTGGCAACAGGGAAGACAACAGATGGGACTTCTGGCATCTTGGGGAAACCTGAGAAGCGTTCTGGGGTTGGAAGACAAGCATGCTAACTTGAATATTTCCACTAAAAGGAGTGGCAGTAAATAGCTGATCTTGCTGACATTCACTGATACTTCAGAAAAAAAAAAAACCAAATCCATCAAAATGAACACATAATTCACAGCTAGTATAATCCAGACTACAGAGCTTGATGCCTTATTTTCAGATGCTTCCTCACTGAACTGGTAGGTGATTGATTCAGGTAAAGCACCTAACACATAAAAGCCTAATTTTTTTAATGTTTTTTTTTTCCCTAATAAAATCACCAGATAGAGATAAGAACCTCTGAAAACCCAGAGAAAGCGATCAGTCTGGCCAGTGCAGGGCATCATGATTGATTTTAGCCAATTGAAGTGTTTGCTGCTACTGAAAAGGGCACTCCAGGGAATAGATCTGGCTGGCAACGCAGCTATATGAATGGTAAACGCTGGTACAAGGGATGAGCTTGGAAAACGCAGCCAAGCATCAGGCCACCTTATTCATCAGCAATGTTAACTTAGAACATCTTAAGTGGATTCTGAAATCACAGTCTTGGGCACTCCATCCTCCATGACTGATTTTACAATTTTCAGTTGCCTCCCCAGGGCAGTTTTTTTCCCTTAAATTTGGTGTTCAAATTCTGCTTAACAGTCCAGTGACTGAAGGATTTGCCAAACAACTATTAGACCAAGATTCTCATCCCTGCATTCAGAACAATTCTGGTTTACATCTAATGAGGGTTCAGGGTAAAATGCATGTACACTTTAAGGAGCTAGCACTTGGAGCAAGCATTTCTGAACAGGCGCAGAAATTAACTTACTCTAAAAACTCACAGCATCTAAAGGGAATACCAACCTAAGCACATACGCACCTAAAACGTTCCAGACAGTCCAGAAAAGGAGACAAAATCCAATTAAATCCTAGAAAATGTTTCTAAGATGTCTCAATATAGAGCAGTCTTCATAGTGCTTCGTTAATCATTTTGTCTCAGAACAAAAAACTAACACTTTTACATACTAATTATTTGTCATGACAGTGTAGGTTTTGACTTCAGAACAAATTCAAGGGCAGTAGAAGAAGAGTCCAGAAAGCTTTCGACCTTGCTGTGGTAGCAGTAGACTCCTATGGATACAGTGACAGAAGAGATTCTGCTTGTCTGTCTTTTTTGTTTTATTGCCACCCCTCAATCCTTAGCCTTACAGAAAATTCACCTACCTGTTTTATCCAACTTGTTCCCAAATTTCATGCAAAACATTCTCTGACATCTGACCTGACATCTTAAGCTCTTCCATCACTATTAGTCTTGGCAAGAATACTTCTGACTTAATTTTCCTTTTTTTAAATGTCCCAAAAGAAGATCACTTCTGTGGACCAGGACAAAGACTGCCTTTTTTACATCTCTTACCTCAGCTGACACATCCACTTTTGGTACATTTTGCTACATCTAAACTGTTAGGTAGGTTTACACCCTTCCATGGCCTTTCCTCAAGCCAAGATTAAAAAGCAAAATTAACTGTAATGTCAGGCATTTAACTTTGTACTATACCACCTACAAAAAAGCTCAATATTCACAGGTTTTGAACATTCAGCCAATCTCAAAGGCATTTAGCAAAATGCCTTTAGATTGCCCCCTTTATTTTCTAGTTTCTTAGCCTCTGCAGACAACTAGGGCACCACACAAAACTCACTGTACCTGTAACGCTTCTAGTGGCATTCATCCATCAGCCCAAAGCACCCAGCTCCCCAGACTCCAAGGAAGACATTTTCTGTACTCCTCCTTTTGCCTTACTGCAATCAGTTCTGCAGTTCTCGGACTCTAAGTTCACCTTCATCTAATGATACGGCTCTAGACAGCTCTTCTTCAGGTCCTCGTTTGGTGGCTCAAGGCATCCAGCAATTGTGGTACAAGACAAAGGAACACCCATGGCTCTTCCCCATTACACAGTCTTGGTAACTGAAAGAATTCTCCACAGGATCCCACTATCCCAGTGTCTTTAATCGCTTGTCCAACTCCATGGAACCCTAAGAAGTGCTCAGTCTCTGCTTATTATAAGAAAATGTATTTCTGCATTTGAAAATATATTTCTGTATATAAAATCATTTTTTGTATTTGGTATTTCATCCTCACACCAAAGATATTAGTCTTCACATCCATGATAATCAGTACAAATATTCTGTAACTTTGCATGATACGGTACATAAAAGTGATACAAATAACAAGAAATCACATAAAAATTCCCTTAGAATAATTTTAAGATTCCTAAGTCAATCATTTGAAGCTGCTTAATTGCACCTTTAGTCTAGACTGAAGGAAACTAAGGTTGAACTCATGGTCACCTTCCTCTGCGTAGGTGGTGTAGCGTATGCGTCGTGGTTTGGCCTCAGCCAGTGCCAAAGAACCACACAGCCGCTCGCACAACTCCCACAGCCGTGGAAAAAGGAATCGGCAGGAGAAAACTCGTGGGTTAAAAGAATCCAATTTAACAGAACAGCAAAAGGAAAGATGAAAACGCGATTACAGTACCGTCGCGAAGCGCACCGACCAACCGGACCCGCGCCGCCGCAGCCCACCCACCCGTCCGAGGGGCGACTGCCCTCTTCTCCCCGGCTAGCGCCTCTTGTAGCCCGGGCACGGCTCACGTGGGAGGGAATACCCGCCCCCTGCCGGCTCCTGGGGAGATTAACCCCATCCCTGCCGGAACCAGGAAAATACGTCATTCTAAGCACCTCACCTAATTGGGGACAGAATTCCCTAGTGGACACTGAAGTTCAAACTAAGGGGGAAAGTTAGGGACTCACGGAATGTAATCTGCAAGACTACTGTGAATGAGTAACTAAATGTATTTATTCTACACAGCTTCATATAGGCATCTGTACGTTTGGTTCATGCGTGCTCTAAACTGACTGGCTATGAGCCAAATTCTATCTGGACGCTTTGCAGCTGTGACAGTCTGGCACCATGCCCTAATACATCATGCTAAGAGGCCTTTCTTGCTGCACTGGCCAAAGTGCTCATCACTGAGCAAAAGGATATGACTCAGGCCTACTCCTTGACTGCAGTCTTCAGATCAATTAAGTATTTTCATAGTACATTTTAGCTTTATAAAGACTGGAAACAATGTTCCTCACTAACCATGCAGAATGCAATGGGTTCAGGAGACACCTTCATCCACTGAGAAAATGGACTTTTAGTCCAGCAGTACTTCCGGGAGGAACATCAAGTATTTCAAGGGTAAAACATACAATTATTAGTTATTTTAAGAATGTGTATTTCAGAGTTACGTACCTGAAGTGGTACTCAGGAGCACTGTTCCTCTATATATGCAGACAGAAGTAGTTACACCTCAGTGTATTCCAGATGTATCTGAGCGGAGAGTGAAACCTCCAGATGTATCTGAGCAAAGGGTGAACTTTCCACCTAACTTCAGACACCCTATCTAGAAGCCTAATACAGTCTGTCTGGGATCAGAGTCATCCTTTGAGGTACATACCTCTCTTGCTCTCCACTTGCTTATCCTCCATTTACTATATAAGCTTGAGGCTATAAGGTTTTAATTTACACATCTAATACATCATCCTCTTCCTTTCGTACCTTCCCCCCTGTCAAGTAAGGTAATGATAATAGCGGCTTCCTACTTCATGGGACTGGTACAAATAGAAATCCTTTGAAGACTGCAATGCAGTTATGTATTAAGAGTCAAAAAAACCCAACAAAAAATAACAACGAAAACCAGAAAGAACCCCTCAACTCCCCTTTGCATCCAGAAAACAGAAAAGACAAGAAATGACAAAACTAAGACCACACAGAAGATTAAAGTCTGCATATGTGAAGCCATGTACTTCACAACTGAAATGCTATTCAGCTTTTTCATACTCATTTAATGCACTTTACATAGAATAGTCTGGGATGGAAGGGACCTTTAAAGATCATCTAGTCCAACCCCCTGAACTGAGCAGGGACATCTTCAACAAGACCAGGTTGCTCAGAGACCCCCGTACAACCTGACCTGTTTCCAGAGATGGGGCATCTACCACCTCTCTGGGCAACCTGTTCCAGTGTTTCACCACCCTCAGCACATAAAATTTCTTCTTTGTATCTAGTCTAAATGTACCCTCTTTCAGTTTAAAACCATTACCCCTTGTCCTATCGCAACAGGCCCTGCTAAAACGTATGTCCCCATCTTTCTTATAAGCCCCTGTTAAGTACTGAAAGGCTGCAATAAGGTCTCCCTGGAGTCTGCTCTTCTCCAGGCTGAATAACCCCAACTCTCTCAGCCTGTCCTCATAGGAGAGGTGTTCCATCCCTCTGATCATTTTTGTGGCCTCCCTCTGGACCTGCTCCAACAGGTCCATGCCTTTCCTGTGCTGAGGGCTCCTGAGGTCTATGCAGTACTCCAGGTGGGGTCTCACCAGAGCGGAGCAGAGAGGGAGAATCACCTCCTGTGACCTGCTGGCCACACTCCTTTTGATGCAGCCCAGGATACTGTTGGCATTCCGGGCTGCGAGCACACATTGTTGGCTCATATCAAGCTTTTCATCCACAAGTACCCCCAAGTCCTTCTCAGCAGGGCTGCTCTCAATCCCTTCATCCCCCAGCCTGTAATTATACTGGGGGTTGCTCTTCTTGTCTTACTAGTTACATATTATTTAAGTACTATCTTAAATACAGAATTATTAATTTCCCCAGGGTTTTCTTCCTCATCATGGGCACTCACAACACTCACAGTGTCTAAGCAATTCACAAACATTCATGAATTTTCAAAACATTCATCCTGCAACACTCCTGTGTACTTGTGAACTTGAACTAGTACAATCCATACATCCAAATATGAGGTAGAAAGATTAAGCAAAAATTGTCCAAAACCCACCAGCTTGAGGTGTCAAGTTCAATATAACAGAAGCATATTTTCTTAGAGTACTGTAGATGTTCACAATTCAGGACAATCGACTTTTTTACAGGAATGAACTCAGTACTTTTGCAGTGGAAAAGGCAGAGTGGACAGACAAACACCTCCAAAACTTTAGAGCCCTGTTGCTGCAGTTCTGTATCTCATTCCCTAAATGCCTTCCAGTTTCTGCAATAAGTGAAGCAGGTGCCAATCATTACACAGCCCTGATTCACTCCCTGTGCATCATCCATCCCATCCACTGAATGGCACTAGGGTCATATGAAAAAAAAATAGTATGCAGTCATGTAAGTAAAAACCAAATGATAATGTATATCTACAAGGGATTAAACTAAAGTTGCCCAGGATATCTTAACTTTGGCATTTGCCAACTTCCAAGTTTTCAATTTTGCAACCTTAACATCATCTTAAGAATTGTGAAAGTTCTCTGAAGAAATTTATAAAAGCAAATGTCTTATTATCTGAAACTCCACGAGTCATCAGCAGAGTTGAAAGACAAATCAAAACTGAGAATTACAGCACAAGAGATAAACAAGTAACTGTAGCAGCTAGGGAACAAAATCAATGTGTACCAGAGGGAGAAGGAAAATATTCCTCCAAGTGGCCTTACTCCTTTTTGCTGGACTCGGAAGGAATTCTACATTCCGGTGGGAAAGTTGCTCTGGCAACTGTAAGCACTTTCACTCTCTTTCTGTTTCCCCACCATTGTCTCCTTCATTATCCTGTTCCTATTCCATTCCTAATTCTTCTCACATCCTGACTTCCTGTCCTACTTTTCCTACTCAGTTTGTACATTTGATGTGCCCAGTCCTTTCTTTACAGTGGATTTCAGATTCTCACCTATCTAAACACTGTCCTAGCTCTTATCTCAACTCCTTCCCAAATTCTCATATCTCAGTTTCAGTCAGACTACATCCTTCTCCAGACTTCATCAAAACCATCTCTCAAGAAGATTCTCTCTTGGGCTTCGACTTTAAAATTTGGTGTTATTTCTGTTATTCCTCCACTTTGGAGGAAGAGGATTTTAAAGTACAGATGTCTTTAAATTAAAGCCACTGAAGTTTGGAATAGATAACGAGGAAGATGGAACACATGAAATCTCTGTGTTTCCTAAGAGTACAGCCAGTGCAAATCACATTTTCAGAATTTTCTCCCAGACTGAAGCAAATCTCAACCCAGGGTGTACTTGGGACAGATCTTCATGGCAGAGCCAAGGTTCACCAAGAACTTAGAAACGTCTGTGCCCGGTTTCAGTGAACTACACATAGGAATTGAACAAGAGGAAGTTGATGGACAAAGATGCTATATTACCTTAACTGCAGATATTATCACTAGCTTAATTTATGATGTAAATGTATGAAAGTGTTTCTGTCTTAAACACTTAATATTTACTTAGCATGGCTGCCTAAGATGTTACCTCTCCATGTTTGCAAAGAAGGTATCTTAGAATACACAGCAAAAAAACCACAAGAGACTTGTGAATAGGCATATTCAGGTAGTACTCTTAGAGCCATAGGACACTCACACGTTCTTTAAAGAGACTCGGTAATTTACACTATAGTTCTCATATAAATCTGACTTCCCCTTTAGAAAAGAAACTATTATCAAAATGGACAAATTTTAGTGTATGGTAAAGAAGCTCCTGCACAATTATATCAAGCACAAACATATCTAAATATTTTCACTTGTAAAAGGCAGCCTACTATCCCCACTTCCTCTCTTATATCCATAATCAACATGTCTAAAAGGAAGTGGTTTGGAATAGAATAAAACCTTCACAATAACAAAAAGCTGAAGAATACTTTTATGAGATGTAGAATAATAAAACATGGCTTCCCGTGCAGCCCTAAATTTTTATATGAATTGGAACTTAATACCTCTTTGTTAGCCACATCTCCACTAACTTTGACTGAAAACAGTATTTAGAGTTATTATACAAACCTTAGTTTTCTTAGGAAACCAGTGAATAAGAAAACCAGGATAACTGTATTTTTATAATACTCTAAAGCAATCAAACTGTGGAAAAAAAATGCTCAATCAGTGAGGAAATGCGGGAACACAGGATTTAATCAAGTCCTTGACATAAGATAGGAAGCCAATCACGGATGTGCATATTCCAAAATATTTCATTTTCATATTATTTAGGGCAATGTTCTATCCCCCTCGCTTGTACTAGGTGGCATCTAACTCCAGATTTTTCCAATTAATCTCAACGGAGTAACTCAGAGAGGATGGAATAATCTGCCCATCCATCTGCAAACCCAGAAATAAAGGTGGCAGTCATTTATTGCATAAGCTTTGCTTTTTTTTTTTTTTGGCATAAGCCTCTCATTTTCTCTCACTGCAGACAACTGCCATTAACTAAGGCTCCTTTTTTCCTCACTCATTTGTTTTCATCATTACATGCATTATATGACACTGAACGTTACATACCTTCCACCACCTTCTTTGCAGTTGGGACATGTGCAAGCTACTCGTCGCAGTCTTTTTCCCTCTTGATGTGGTTGGTCCCCTTCCTCATCTACCACCTGTACTCTCAAATGTGTTAGATCATTGGTATTCAGTGTAGAATCACCACTGAGCTGCCACTCTTCTGGATCAGGCTCCTCTTCTTTAATCCTAATATCTGAGGAAAAGAACAAGCACAGATCCATAAGCAGCCCATTAAATAGAGAGAAGGAAACCATAATGATCAAATCTTTTGACTGTTGAGAGCACTATGTCAGTCAAAAGTCAACATCCTTTAGTGCATACTGACATTGCTTCTGTGCCCTTCTAACCTGTAATGTATTTTAAAAGTTTATCTTACTATACATTTCAAAGTTGAAGACAAGCTATAACGAAGTATTAAAGTTTAAGTTTGAACTCTTCTTGGTAGGGAATACTGTCACCAGGAGGATTTTGCTTGCTTGAAACTTGGGGAAAAACTGAGGAACAAGAGGTTTGACGGAGGTTGAAAAAAATGTAAACGCATGTTTCAAATGATCCTCAGTAGCCATTTATGTTTCCACAGGATTTCTCAATTAGTGTGATGTGTAGTAGAAACAGCCTTCCTCAAGGATCTTCAGAAGTTTTCAAAATGCACAGTGATACATAAAGAAATAAGATAAGAAATCAATTAAGTAAAAGGTTTTGCTCTAAGAAAGACCAAGATATCTAAGGAAAACAACAAAAAAATTCACATCCTTGTTCCATTTTCCCCCTCTCACCTTAAACGTATACCTCTTCCACTACACATAGAGAAGGAAACATTTAGGGAAGAACACTATTCAGCATTAGAGAGAGGTAAGCAACACACCACTTTAACATTTTAATGAGGTCGTAGTCAAAATAGGTCTTTGCAGTTTCATGGATGCAAAAAAGCCTCCTGAGATATCCTCACAGGATGGACATTTGCAAGTATGTGTACCCTCTCCCTACAGAGCATTCTTTCAATCTAATCCAAGAACTAAATACAGCATCATAGTATGCTGCAAAACAACAGCTATTTTAACAAATTTACATGTTAATAGGAGCATTTTTCCCCTCAGACACCATTCTGGATTCCCAATGGAATCTGTAAGTCTGGATTTCAAAAAAAGACAGTTTCTTTATATCATTTTAGAAAGCTGAACCCCCTTCCCTTCTTTAGTTCAGCAGAGCAGTTTATGCTGTATTTTTTTTTAGTGAAAATGATTAGCCACTAGCGCAAACTAATAAGTAAACCATCATTTTTTTAATTATTTTTTCTTTGTTGAAGCTTCAAACTAAGTGCTATGTGTCTTTCTGGATATATTTAAGCGATTACTTTCTCTGCAGAACGAACTCAGTTATCATGTAGGGTTTTAGCCTTAACTCAAACCCCACTCAAACCTTAACTGACCACTGTGGCCATTTTAAATTCTTTCTGGGACCCAATGCATCAGCCATCATCTGTATAATGAAGACAAAGCTGAAGAGATTGCATGATAAAAATATAAGAAAAGCTATGTTGGGTCAGATCATAAACAGTGTCCTATCCCAGTAAGGCTCAGGAAAGAATTTAATGCTAAAACATGTAAAAACTAATAGTTACTGGGTCTACCTTCCGAATATCTCCAGAATTCATCTGGTTAGAGACAAAGGATGTAGCTACACACAAAAATTTGCTTGGTGCTAATAAAGTCTCAGTCCAGTCTTTTCCAACATCACAGACTGCCTTCCTTTTAACTGCACACACATAACCATTTGTGGGACTGTGCTGTAAACTACATTACTGATGTAACTAAAGTTAATATAATTCTCTAGGAAACCACCGCATTGGGAAGAGAATTCCAGGTCAGAAACAGGGAAGTCTAGAATATTTATCTGGTTTGGCTGCAAAAGTCAATGCTAGAAATTAAGCTTGCATGGATATGACAGGCTCTGAGCTGTGGGAATCCAGGAACTAGCACGCTCATTTTGCTGACTCTTTACGCATGTGGTAACATCCAGCAGAACTACTGTGGTAAGCTTTTGCACTGTCCAAAGTCACCTGCGTGCTCAGCTTCACTGTTACCATAAGAAGTTCACAATTTCAGACAGCTACATAACAAGTATCTTTCATGTGAATACCGAGAAAACCTCTGCGGTGACTTCTAGTCTTCTGCATTAGCCACCAAATTATCTTTCCTACCAAATTAAGTAATTTTCTGATACTCACCTATGAAATAATTTTATTATATGTGATAATTTGTATATACATGATATATATAAAATTCATTTTACATAAGCAAAGATTAAACCCCTATACAACATGCAGTTTATAGAACTGATCTTCCCAATTGGATACTATTAAGTGTACTAATACATTCACTTACAGCAACTTTCGAAAAAGGTAAAAGCCCGATTTACTCTTACGCATCTGGGAACATAATAGGAATTTAAACAGAGCAAAGTGGCAAGGCTGCCAGCATGGGCCAATTCAAACCTCCAAGCAGCTCTTTAGGACTGGATATGGTTACATACCATACTCAAAATTCTTTTACCAATCAAATGTTCCACAAAATGTACATTGTATAAATTCTGGTTTTACTGAAAATAAGAGTTAAAGTAACCTTAATAAACACTGTATTAAGAAGATAATTTCATTATGATTTCATTATGACACTAGCATATAGTGAGTTTGTAAAGTCAGTAGCTGAATCCACTTAGCACTGCATACATATACTTCAAAAGAGGTATCAACATGTCCTAGCAAAGACAAATGGATCAAAGAGTATGGATCTGTGCTCCATACTCACCCAACGCCACTACTGAAGTCAAACATTCCATATAACATATGATTTCTCCTGTTATATTGACACCCCAAAGTCACACTCTAATAACAGAGGTACACCTCACAATAAGAAACACGTCCAGAATGTCTATTACTGCACGCCAGTATGCAGGACTTCTACCTGCAACTCATGTAATGTTTGTTCCATTTCGCAAACCTTCATCACGAGTTCCTTCCACTTTTTTTCATCAGTATCTCTCTATTCCCAGTCCCTCCCTATTTCCACCATTACTGCAGCAATGCAAAGGCTCGTACTAGTTTTATAACAGTGAAGGCATAAATGAAAAAACTACTTGGACAAAAAAAAAAAAAAAAGAGCGACAGACAAAACACTCCCAAGAGTTGAGGATACTGGAGAAAATAACAATTTGCATAGACATACAATACTTTATACTACCATTAATAAAATGCAAAACTGAAATTAAGTCAAAGTAGTACTGTGTTTGTAGTTTTGTGCTGTGATTTCTGGTTATCTTGGTAAGGCAGACAGTGTGACTATTGTTTTAGGTATTCTTCTGAAGGACCGTCTTCTACTCCAGCCACACAGAAAAGTACAATGTAAACTGGCAATTCAAAGACAGGACTTTTAAATACTTAATTATGTAGATTATACTTCAAATAAAAGAAAATTAAAAGAAATATCAAAAGCTGAAGTGTTTACCTAGCCTCTCCAGGATGCAGTATAGCGGAGAGTGGGTTGTATCAAATCCCATAGTGAATCTGATTGCCTTAACAAGGTCCTTAGAGCCAATGAGGCTGTTGCCCTCCAAGTAGGTTTTACATTACAGCAAGAGATGAGAGAAAATTCCTTCACTATTTTTTGGGGGGAGGAGAGGGTGCCACTGTAATTCAGACAACAGTAAGCAAATTAAGGAGTAAAAGGGGTAAACCATGGAAAAGAGCAAAAGAATAGTCTTCTCCAATGCAATAGAACTGGAGATTATGCAAATTCATATAGATAGCAACAACTCTGCATTTCTCCCTTGGTATTCCTCTGGACATGCTCCATTTTAATTTAGTCTCAACTGACAGAATACTAAGCTTTACACATACTCTGCAAAAAATTGGGCCTAAAAAAATTTGCATAATCCCTAAAGTTACGACAAGCTGATGCAAACACTGGTAACTTTGAGGCAATTTTTGTTTCCTACCAATTAAACACAGGCTAAGTGTGGGTTATACTTTCTTTACTATTATTTTATTTCCATGCTTTCAGATTTCTATATGCCCTTAATTAAGTTCAAGACCCAGTACTAGGTAAGTAAGAAGGGCAAATTCAGACAAAGATACTCTTTCAAACTGCCTACAGATTCAGAAAACCATATATTCTGTTCAACTTCTTGGTATCTAATATAGGTTTTGCTTTCCTGTAAAGGATGGAAATTGGTATCTTGGTGTACAATTTTGTTCCAAAGGTAGTATTTCATAGTCACAGAAAGCCCAGAGCTGGCTACAATATGGAACAAGTTTAAGTGTATTTGGCAAATAAAAACAATAACTAAGATTTGTGTAAAGCACTTCAGAGAAGAATAACTAAACTGACAAGATGAAACTATGCAGATGTAAATACAGCTTATATTCTTGAGTATGTTTCAACTATAGTATGGACAGAATTACTGCTGCCCACTGATATAACCAGGTCACTGACTTACTTCACCATGTATCAGATGAATGCATCAGCTAAGCTTCACATTCTATCTTGGTCTGTTTCAACTAGGACTTTAAGAAAATGCTGTTTTCTTTGTCTATGAGAAAAGTTACTAGTTTACTGAACAGCCTTAGAAACGGGGATAAACTGAGAAGGGCGGAGGATGCAGTGCAAAAACACTTCATTTGAGGACTACACCACCACTTTTACTTTTTTATGTATCTGCCTCTGCAGAATGTACCTGTAACTGTTTCCAAACTGGGGGCTTCTAGTTCAGCTGTTTTTCCTAGATGCTGAAAGCCACCCTGCTTTTTTACTCAGCTAAGCTTTACAAGTTCCTGATCTGAAAAGCAGAAATGCGGTCTTTCAACTGAAAACAGATTTGCAGCAGCACTGCACATACCTTCACACCAGTTTCCTCACAGCATCACAAACTGACTGTCTGCAGTTTCAGTGTCTTGTAATCTGTCGTGCCCATGCATTTATTTTTCCAGATAGATGCTTCCCTTCCCACCCCTCCCAAGAAAACAGATGTGAATTCCCATCTCCCTTCCATCTTCTCTTGTTAATTTGGTTTTCAGTTTTCTCTACAGGGCAACCCACATTCCCTCAGTATCTTAACTCATCTTGTCTTAATCGCTGGATGTGAGGAAGGTTTAATAAAGACGTTCAAACTTCTCAGGCACTATCCGTGTTCATTCCTATCTAAACTAAACTTCCTAAACTCAACTATCTAAATTAATCTCTTCCCACAAGTTGGTCAGCTGCTCAAGTCTTTCAGACAGGAAACTCAAAAAGGTTAATGATTTCTACTCTGATTTGCCCCCCAAAACTTACATGTGAATTTAGGCATTTTTATTACGTAATAAATTACAAGGCAACAGAAGATACACTACAGAATGTCATCTTGAAATACCTGTGAACATCAACTCAGAAGAAGGACTGTCATCTAGTTTCAATAGCTCTGAAGCAGATTTTAAGTTTCTGAGTAAAACAACTGTTCTGTACAAGTCTAAGAGCAGGACCTCACAGTGCTAAATATTTAAGCAGTACCAGAAAAATGATTAAAAATAGAGCTATAGGTTTTCTTTTTCTTGCATGAAATACCACATGCTGTATTTCCAAGTGATCTTATGCATTATTCTAAGCTGATTATTTAAAAATTTGAATCATGAAAGTACTTAAGTCAATGCTACCACAACACATATTATGCATCAAAGAACAGTTACTTACCCTACAGTAACTGCAGTTCTTTAAGATGTGTTATCTACAAGTTCTCAAGATTTTGGATTCTTATGGACAGTAATGCCTGCTGTAGCATGCCCCCCCCCTTTTTTCTTCCCCCCCCTTTTTCCCATAGTTGAAAATATAACAGGGGATAACTCGAAATGGGGAAGAAGAGTTGATCGTGCTCGATGCAGCAGCAGCCAGGAACTGCAGAAATAGGTAATGAAAGCAGGAGGACACAGAGAATTCTGTGACCAGCGGGGTTAAGTATTCCTACATAAAAGAGTATTAGACTGCTGCTAGGGTCAAACAACAGAATTGTCTGCAGTAATTCAGGAACTGTTCAATAAGTATTTCTGTTCTGTATTTAGGTAAAACCAAATAAGGGTCCTATCACTAGATAAGAATGAAAAGCTTCCCACTGACAGTAAGTCAGGAAGATGTAAAAACAGCTACTGAAATAAACACTTAATAAATCAACAGATTAGGATAATTTTCAGTCAGTAATTTTAACAGAAGGCTGAAGAGCTCTCTGCAGTTTTAATGCTGCAAGCCTGGGACCACAGGAATTCTCCAGTGGGTTAGAAAAAAGCCAGCAATGTGATAATACTGAAAAAGGGTAAACAAAGACTCAAAGAAATACAGAAAGAATTAATGCCACTCAAAATGAGGTTATGGGAACAATTAGATACAAAAGTTTGGTTTTTTTTTTAAAATCAGTGATGATGCCATTGTTGATATGATATACTTGAGAGTTCTGCACAGCAATTGACTTATTAGGATACAGTAAAACACTTTGATTAATAAAAATAAAGTACAAAACACACGTGGCATACATGGATTAAAAACTGGCATGAAGTTTAAACGCAGACTGAGAACTATCCTTTCTGTACGATAAATAATGAGGACACGTCACTGACAATGTGTGTTTCCCCCCTCTTTTGTCCTTAAAAATTACTACCTTTTGAAAAAACTTCGTCTTCTACAAGCAGTGAAAGACAACCAACACATCTACAACCCAGCCTTATCTTCAAGCAGGCAATCGCAACCAGGATCCTGGTGAGCATTCCTGGCATTATGAAAAGACTGCCATTGTCCTTGGTAGAAACTTCAGATGCTTTTTATGAGCACGATGCACTGACAAGCTAGCTTCAGAGATCAGAACCTAAGTATGGGATCCTGCCAGCAGGTTCAAAAGGCAAGAAAACTGCACAGAACCTGAAACAATGGACTTAAAGTGCTGAGACTGCAAAAAGACAAAAGATGAGTTTCCAGACATCTTTTTAAGTTGAAGCAGTACTGGAAATAAAATCCCTTGCCTCTTTCACTTCATGGATACTTGCCATACATCCCCACAGGTGTAAGACAGTTCTCCTTTTGCTTCAGGAGTATCTTGTAAAAAGGGTATTTGAAAAATAAAAAAGGAATGAGTACCTGAAACTGAGTAATATATTCTTTTGTGAACATCCTGAGGATATCTGAGCCTAAGATAACTCAGGCTAACCTCCTCAACCTTGAAAATCTAAGTTACATCACCAGACGCTCAGCATACATGACAGAATATTCACTTAAGACTAACATACCTACAACAAAGTTTTACCTCACCACCATGGCCTGCACTCTGAGCTGTTTTGCAACACAGAGCAGAAAACCACATGAAGCATAGACACAGAGGAAGGATGCGACAATTCAATCTTTTCAAGAATTTGAAGAAAAAACGTAAGTCTATTCCATGGCAGTAGATACTGCATTAAAAAAATAATCAGACTAACTGAAGTTATGCAAACTTTCTTACACTTGAAGTGAGTTAATTTACTATATGCTATTACAGCAAGACTGTGAAACACATACAAGCATGCTAGTCTAATTCTTCCATGATTTATTAATTTCCTTTGAAAATTATGAGAAAATAAGGAATGTAATTCAAGCATGTTGAAAGCAAACTATTTTCACATATATACATGTATGGCTCTAATTCCTGCACTAACTTAAATTTGTCAGAGTTCACAATTTTTTATATAAAAAAATAAAACCATGGGGGAATTGTTTTTAACTATTTTGATTTTATAACATAAAAACTAAATGACTCAAATGTAAATGGGATAGCCCAAAACAGATGTTGTCAGATGAAAATATTTACTTAACATCATTGCTTCAGTTTACTTCCTGCATTTTTTAATTCAACTTCTTAATAACACCACTGTCCTGGTTTTGTCTGGGATAGAGTTAATTTTCTTATTAGCAGCTGGTATAGTGCTGTGTTTTGGGTTTAGGATGAGAATAATGTTGATAACATACTAATATTTTACTTGTTGCCAAGCAGTCAAGGACTTTTCAGCTTCTACTACTGGTCTGCCAACAAGAAAGTGGGGAGCACCAAAGAAGCTGGGAGGGGATACAGCCAGGAAAGCTGACCCCAACTGACCAAAGGGATATCCCATACCATATTATGTCATGCTGAGCATATAAAGCTGGGGTAAGAAGCAAGAAGGGGGGATGTTAGGAGTTACAGCATTTTGTCTTCCCAAGTAACCGTTACACGTGATGGAGCTCGGCTTTCCTGGAGATGGCTGAACACCTGCCTGCTGATGGGAAGCAGTGAATTAATTCCTTGTTTTGCTTAGCTTGCATGCGTGGCTTTTGCTTTACTTATTAAACCGTCTTTATCTCAACTCGTGAGTTTTCTCACTTTTACCCTATCCTGCTGTGGGGGGAGTGAACGAGCGGCTGTGTGGTGCTCAGTTGCTGGCTGGGGCTAAAACACAACACACCATGCCTTTCTCTCAATAGCTTGGTATAAATAATGCCTTAGAAGGAAAAAACTGCAAAACTGAAAGTAAAATTAATAAGGTTAAAAACTGGAACTTAAAAAGAAAGAGAAAATGCTAAGTTGTATAATACTTAAAACCAGCCAAAACTTTTTATAAAGTTCTAGATGCCAGAAGAAAGCTATGCTTTAAGTAGTATTCTGCACTACTTCCCACAAAGCCTTAAAACATTGAAACAACCATCCCTGCAAGTAAAACCGTAAATGTTCCATTTTTAATTTTTTTTGTTTGGGGGGTTGGACTGTTTTGCCTAACAGACGTTAGACCAAAGCCTCACAAGGTACCAGCAGATGAAAGGTAAGTTGTCAATTGGGCAACTATTTACCTTGAAAATTGTCTGCCAATTTATTTGGTCAAATTAAAATAGCTAAATCACTTCAGCATGACAAAGACTTCAGGTTCTGGCAGGAATGGAATGAGGTCCCCACCACAAACAGCCAACCACTCCCACTCTCTATCAGCTGGTATAAGTTGATCGACAGGCAAGACTAAGCTTCAATGGCAGCAGGCAGATGAGTCCGTAAGTAGCTGTGTATACTCCTGCAGAGGAGAAGCTGGGAAGAAAGATGTAGAGATGAACACCTCAGTTTCATAGTGGCACTTTGAGTCAACTCATAGGAATCCCTCTGACTTTATTCCAACTACAGACCAACCTGGAAAACCGTAGTTTCTTTATTTTTAAATAAATTAATCTTCTGGCTGACTGTGTCTGGGTTGATAAGCAGCAAAGTCCCTTCTCAAGCCAATGCTACTTTCTTTCAGGTCAGTTGCTAGTTTCTTCATATGCTACTGGAATAATCAAAAGAAGTATCAAAAAAAAAAAATGCATCCAGCATCTTAGAAAAAGTTAAGCAACTTAGATAAGACCTTGTAAATTTGCCTTTTTTCAGGAAATAACCAATCCAAAACCATGATTCAGTGCATTAATTAATTAGCTGAGACACTATTACAATTAGATTTTGATTAACACTCTTACGTTTCCTTTGTCTGCATGATGGAATTAGGGGGAAAAAAAGTCAAGTAACTTTAAAATTCTTTCAAATTGACAAAACCTACAGGATCAGAAACATGAAAATCAAGTTGGTACATTTCAGTATCCTATATTTTTCCAACAGGAATGTTACTTTATATGAAATGTTTGAAGAAGAAATCTGTAAACATGCTAGTAAAAACAAATACCTTTCCTGAACAGGTAATCTACTAAAGAGTAACAGTGCATGTAATAGCTCTTTTTGTTACACACAACATGTGTAACACTTTTATTACAAACTGCCAGCAAAAGGAGTAGACTAGTACAGAACTTTCTCATGTTTAATCTCCTCTCAAGACCAGAAGTCCAAAGCCAGAGCACAGGTGAGAAAGATCTCTCTTTGCCAGTGTTTAACACTTAGATATTATTTCATACAGCTTTTTGTTTTGAAAAGCAATGCTGAAGAAAGTTTCAGCTGTGACTAACCAATACTCTTCTCTTCTTCACTGCAAGACAACACTACACACAATGAGGAGGAATATGAGCTCTAATAAACATTCTAACATAAAGCAAGCTCAGCCAAAACTTTTCAGAACAAATTCAGTGCAACGGAAGTCTCTGTGTATGTACACCTGGTAAAGCAGACATTTTGGTAGAAGCATAATTGCTGGACATTTTTCAAAGAAAACTGTACACTACTGGACAAAACTACTAGCTTTGTATTCAAGTTGTGATTACTTTCCATTATGTAAACAAAATGTAGGATCTAGGTAAAGACATCTTTTCCTCTCACACACTCATAACAGCAGTAAAGATGTCCTCTGCTGCTTACCTGGGCAGCGAGGCTTGGCAGAACATCTCTCACACAATGGGCTGTAGCTACCAAAATCCAAAAACTAACCCATGGTTTTCACAGCTACACCACTAACAGAGCAATCTATGTTACCTGGACTTCAGATAACTACCAACCATCTCTGACCCAAGACTAGGAATATGTTCTCTTTATTTTTGCCTCAGGTAGACAAGTTTTGCTAAATGAAAACAGAAAATACAGCCCAATTGTATTTGTTATGGAAGGAAGTGCATTATCTGGGCTGGGGGAAAAAATACAGGGAAACCCTTCTTATCTTGCTTCAAAGCTTGTTGGTAGTTTGCAGAAAAGAGGAATCAAGTAGCCCCTCACCCTTTAGCTTTAACTTCTCTCATTCTGCCATCCCTTCCACATACCTTCCTCTTTCAGTTTAAAACCAAACTGGTTTTCCTCATTTGCAGATCAGAAGAACAATGTATTTTTGACTGCAAAAACATTTTTTATAATTTCACTATCTGCTTTTAATTGCATATTTGTTCTTCAACCTACGAAAGGGTTCCATACCATGTTGTAAGGGGTTATAAATAAGAAGGGGAGGAACATCACTGAAAAAGATCTCAGACAACTTAGATACAGACAAAATACCAGACACATACGGAAAAGACACTGAAGGTCAATCAAGATAATTCAGCCTGATTCTGTTCATCAGAAAGAGTTTCACATTAATCGTTACTTTGGAAAAGTGAGTTTCTTGTAACCTAAAGGAGGGACCAATTAAATTCTCCCCAAATTTAGGGGATGGCAGTTTTAATACCTTCCAGTCCATTTACTATTCCTAGACAAGTAGGAAAAATGTCACTATAAATCTCCACCCCATCTTTAATATAACCAGGTGTTTATAGCTATTCACTTCAGGCAATAGTTTCTGCTATTCATCTACTGCTTCTGCCTATTTAATCACATTTCGTATAACCCATTTACTCTCTTCCCTTCCCATGTGAAATTCCTCACAGGAAAACACATTTAAGGAATGCTTGATGGAACTCTCTTGCATTTTATTATGAACCCCCATTAAAACACTCTCAAGGACCATCAATAGACAAACTAATACACATAACAGGCTCTACTTCCTTTTCATGTGTCTTTTCTTTCGTTTCTTCTCTCCTTTTCCTTTCTATCTTTCTTCTCAAGTTTCTGCTATGCTGCCCCACAAGCAATAACATTAGCTACGTGATCCTATACCAAATTTAAATCTCAGAAATAAAGAAGTTCTCATCCTTCTTGTACTTCATATTAGCCACAGGGCCCTCTTCCCAACAGATAGATTCTGACATCTGAGTTTAGCTGTATTATCATCCACAATACACACTTTTTGTTACTGATGTCTATACCCACTGTCCTCATAGGTAACAGGGTGTGATAGAGACAAAACAAGACTTTCTGTGGTCAGTGGAAATAGAAAATTTAAGAATCAAAATCACCCAGCAGAGCAAATGCTGTGAGCAGCACACTCAGCTATTTGGTGCTGCTACAGCCTTATCTAGGTCTGGGTAAATTCGCCTTGGTAAGCCCATAACATAGAAGTCATTTCCAAAACAAAACGAACTAGAAAACCATTCCAGCTTATTATTTTAAATTAAAATTTGAGATTCCAAAGGGAAAGCAACCTTCCTGACGTAGAATATACCAATATCAGTAACTATGTAAGTATTATAATCAGAAAGCTCTTGAAACAAGCCAAATTCAGCAGCTCCTCTAGGCACTTTTCGCTTAACATTGCATTCTTTTCACATGCTTACATAGGCATACAATACAAAAAACATTTATGTTTTACTTAAACATTTATGCTTCAGTATCTTAATGAACCAGAGCCCTGAATAACATGATTATAGCAAAACAGCAATTCCCAAGCTACTTTGTGCAACAGTTCCCTCCCAAATTACCTCTGCTGCTCACTCTGCCCCTCACAACTAGCCTGGGTACAACTCCACAATGATGAGATCAAACAGCTTCTGGTGCAGCAAAATGTCTCGAACCTCTGTCATCTCTTATTCTTTCTTTTAGGTAGCTATGCCTTGAAATTTGGAAGGCACTGTATCAGATTTACCAAAAATAAACATCCCTTCCAACTCTAACCATTCTATGATATGATATACGTTTATTTTTTCTCACATTAAGAAATACCTAGAAGAAATACCTTTCTTCTCTGCTCACAGAGATAAAACACACTGCGAAATTTATCCTTAATGTACATTCTGAAACATCATGCAAATAAGTAATACTGGAAATTCACATATGTTCTTAAGCACAGCCTCCATTTTTATATTTACATGCTTGTTTCACTTCTGCTTAGGCGAGTTCTGTACATTGTAGCTACACTGATATTAAATCAGTAGGAAACAAATTTAACAAAACAGCAGATCAATAAGAGCACCTCAGGGGGTTTCAAAATTTTCGGGGGAAAAAATATTGTATCAACAGAAATATTTGGATTTTCCATTAAAAATTCATCTATTCAGGACTGGGAGAATGGGGTATGCTAATGACACTGCTGTCTTCGAAGAGTAGTAGTTGACAGTCAGATTTCCCCCTCCACAATTTAGTATGCAGATCTTCCTCATGGTTAAGACTCATAAGCACCGATAAACATTGTATTAGAAGCGCTGTTAATTAGTATGACCAGTTGAGAATTACAGAAGTCTATACTAAAAGAAGTGAGGTGGGATTATGTTCTACCACTACAGCAGTTTCTAATGGAACAGTAGTTTCAAATAAAATCTATCATCACCATGTTTAACCCACTGTATTTTGCAGGCTTCTGCAGCAAGACAGTAATGTTACGATTATCACCATTCAAACCAATCACATGCAATAATAAAAAACATTTTTTTGCAAAAAGAGTAAAATAAATACCTGCAGGACTGCCAGCATTTTCTCCTTGATGCAGCTGAATACCAGCAGAATCTATAGAGTTTACTGTAACTGTCTGTAGATTTGGCAATTGAGCAGTGCTAAGACTAACTGGAGTTGACGTCAATGCCCCACCTGCTGCAACTTGACCAAGAGTGAGAGTCTGCACAGGGGTTAGAGTTATTTGTTGACCAGGTGCATTCTGAATTTGCAAGTTCTGCAAGTTCTGAACTCCTTGCACTTGAAATGTCTGCCAGGTTATCTGCCCAGAAGGGGTCACTGTTTGTGCCTGAATTAAAAAAGTTCCAGGATTCAGCTGCAGTTGAAGATTTTGAAGAGCCTGTTGAGATATACTTTGACTTGCTTGCACACCGTGGATTGTCTGTTGCGCAATACCTTGTACAATCTGGGCTTGACTGGTTGGCTGCTGAGACTCTTGAAGCTGTATGTGTTGTACAATTGGCTGTGCTGTGGAGACCTGAATATTCTGAGCCTGCGTGTCATCAGAGACTGATGTCTGGATGTAATTTCCCTGAAGATCAGAACTGTGAACTTGGCCACTAGTTGTGGTCAAGTTGTTTGCATTTTGTTCCAATATACTTGAACTGTCTATGGTAACGGGCAATTGTGATGAAGATGATGTTGGCACAAATAAGTCATTATCAGTGGCGGTTTCTGTAATTTCGGGAGAAACTTGCTCACCAGTCCTTTCAGAAGTATCTGAACTATCCATGGCCTGTCCCGTATTTATCAAGTGCCCATCTGCATTAATGCCTGCTGTCATGGTTTGAGAACCACTGCCGAGTCCCAGAGAATCTAGATCAACACTATTGATGGGTACAAAAGTAATATTTCCTGGCAGTCCAAGAGGGACGTTAGCAACTACTTGTGCTTGGCCAGGAAAAGACGAACCACCAATCGCAACTCCCTGAACCTGGACTTGACCAGACTGTGACAAGATATTCTGAATATTAGCTGAAGGTGTTCCAGAGGCAATGATGGTTTGATTAGAGCCAGGAATGATCTGAATTTGACCAGTTTCTTGATTTATACTGCTATTATCAGAAGAGGCTGCAAAGCCAAGTTGAACCTGCTGACCATCCGCTGTCTGGATCTGGGGTATTACTTGGTATTGTACGTTAGACACTGTACCATTCGACGAATCTGATCCTGGTGCAACAGAAAAGATTTGTTGATTTTGCAAACTCTGAATAGGAAGGACATACTGCCCACTTGAAGTTACTGTGGCAGCACCTGGAATCTGTACTATATTACCAGCTTCATCCTTTATAGTGGCAGGAGCTGCAGACAAGACCTCCCATCTATTTGGAGTTCCTGTTAATTGCACAGAAGCCAAATCCCCTGTCTGAATAAAAAGAAAGACAAAAAAGGCAAAATTAAAACAAGAGACATACAGACTATATGCTAGAACAGTCATGCAATTCAACACTAGAGATTGATACACTACTGGAAAACATGCAGTGCAGCCCATATGAACAACAGCAACTGGATTAGAACTACGAAATACAGATTTTGTAAGTGAGCTAATGCCTAAGTCAGGGTAACCAACCTGTGGTTCGTGAGCTGCATGTGGCTCGCGAGCAGGTCAAATGCAGCTCCTGTGCCACGGCTACGTCAGGTGACCAGCAGCAGGGTTATTCTGGTGTGGGGGCTGCTGGGTAATCCAAATCCCTGGCTGTGGGAAGAAGGGAGCTGGCAGGGGCTGCTGGAGCTGTCATCACCAGGTTACCCTGGGACTCAGCTACACTCTTTACCTAGCCCGGCACCTATTGCACAGAAGTGGAGGAAGCACCGTGAAGCTGGTGTCGCCTGTACGTCCTGGAGCTCCGCTGCCTTTTGACTGCGTGTTATACCTGGTATAGATGTGCGTGTTGTGACTTTCGGCAGTGTAGAGAGTGTCAAGAGGTGACTTAGTCACATGGTTTGAAAGATTGGACAGCCTCAGTTTAAGTTACACATAATACAAAGTCCTAGTATTTATAAGCTTTTATGAGTTACTGTTTCACTAGGGAACAGGGCCTCTAAACGAAGGTCTTTTACACTGAAATCACAGTTGGATTAGTCATATATATCCGCTGGGAGGGGGGGTGGGGGATCTTCTATTGTTCCAACTTAATGAAGATAAAGTTCAATGTTTCAGAACAGACCCCCGAATAGTTGAAGATAAAAGAATCTAAGGGCTGATGTAGTATGCTTTTGTTTCTTATTCAGTAAAGAAAAGGTAAATTGCACTTACCTTTCCTTACCAAAGCAAGCTTTTTCAGAATAGAGTATTAACAATTAGATTTAACATCCTGCAATGCTTAGCACAGATTTGTGTAGTCAACCAACTTGGACTGTAAATAAACTGCATCTTTTTTAGATTGATGGTAAGTTTCTCCTTATCTGTTTTATGGCACTACACTAAACCAATGGAATAACTTAGTATTTCTCAACAAGTAAGTAACTGTCTTACAACTCATTCAGCTCTGGGAAACAAATTTTGTCTCTTTGGCAGAGTCCACAGGACACAGAAAGAAAAGCTCTAGTTTGTCCTTCTGCACTGATCCTGTGATCAGTCCTAGTAGGGAAGTTATCGGAGCATATCGCAGCTTCCTTCTAATGCTGCACTCTGACTTTCTTTAGAATAAAACCTGGGTGTGCAAAATATAGCACACAGCTTATTCTTCTCTAACATGGCATTGCGACTTAGCCAGCCTGAATGAATCCTGCGGCATGCATCCGAGTGAATTTAGTCCACAGTGTAGGCTGGGACTTTGCTAGTTTCACTTTCTTATCCTATTCTGAGCTGTGACACCAAAATGTTTACACGTAGAAGAAAAATACTCTATTTAAGTCTCAGTACTTATTAAAAAAATAGTTTTACTGTGCTTGGCAAGCTTCATTTCCAATAAGGAAACACACATCTTGGCTCTAAATTCCTCTCAGGAGCTGTACAAATAATAATTGTGAATAAAAAAAAAAAGAATGCTAGACTTCTTTTGCCCTCAAACATATATATAATCTTTCAGGTAGTTCATTAGTAAATAGATATAGCATCACCAGAACAAAACTAATTTTATGGCACTAGTGCTTCAAGGATCAGAAAGAGAAAAAGAAGTAATGGTAATTCCATTTTATTATTCTCTTTTCCTCTTATACTGATTAGCCTTTCATTCAAAGAACATATTTAAATCCTTTAGTCTTTCAAGCTTATAATTTATGAATTAGAAAAAATTATGCAGTATTCCATACAACACCATCTTATCCAGAAAAAGGCAAAAAATTACATTTTCCTCTGCTACCACATTAGCTTTATACTCTTGTGTTTAATATTGCTTACACATAGGCACGGGTTGCTGAAATGCTGCTAAGAAAGTTCAAAACTACCCAATTCACTACTATATAAATACTTATTAATCGAAGGTTTTATAAAGTATCAAAAGACCCACAAAAGTCAGAAAATACCAAAAGCAAAACTATGACGGTTGTACGTTTAATGTGTGTCATTATGAACTAAATGTGTAATATAATGTGCTGATAGTATCTACTAGAACAAGAGAGAAAGAAAAAGGAATGGGAACCATTACAAGTCTGATATAAATTCTCACTGATTTAAGACTATGTACAAGCAAATGGTGAACATTTAGGCTGTAACTGGACTGACCTAATACACAACGGTATGTCTTTGTATCCTCCACAGAAGTATTTCAAAGGCAACCTGTCTCCTTCATGATAGGGAAATGGCCCACATTATTATTCTCCTCCCCAAACATATGTTGATTTCCATATCGCCATTCAACAGCCTTTGACCTTTTCATGTTGGACACACATCTCTGCTCATCTTTTCATGATCTAACGAAATCTTCCCTCAAATCCTGCTCTGTAAGGATTTTAGCTCAATACAGCCACTCTTTTAGCAGATGAACTTGTCAGTCCATGGAGAAGTTCAGGGTAGCCACGTACATATGAAACTATTACTACACACAGTACATGAAATGCCTGTTATTCACATGTTGCTTTTACAGCTGGCTGTATCAGACACCACCAGATGAATCATGAGGAGGGAGGGGCAAAAAGAGGGTGAGGCTTTCAAGAAGCTATCTGGCAGCTATCAAAACTACTAGTATTAACACATGAAAAAACCCTGTATGGTAAAGTGTATTCGAGGATGATCTCTAACCTCAGCTGGTGATCAACCTGTCATAACAAGTTTGACTGTTATACCCTTTCTCAAACTCTGTTGAGCTAGTAGAACTTGGACTCCTTTCCCGACTGAAAGGGGTCGTAGCCAGCCTCAAGCAAATAAGCATCATTGTAGTAACTCAAAGTTTACCACTGATGCATGAGCAACATCTACAGCCCACTCCCTTACTGATCTTTACAGCGCAGTCCTACCAGACCAAAGTTTGTTTGCTGCCCTCTCAGCCATCTGTGAAAAATACTTAGGGGGTAGAGATAAAGCAACAGTTCTTTTCCTTATCAACTGATACTCAGAAGGCAGTTATTTGGAAGCTGCTCCTTTAAGAGAAGGCTGGACGGTTGCAATCCAAAGGCTCTGTGTCAAGAGGAAGGGACAAAGATCTGAGGAAAGTTCAGCATTAGCACTACTCCGCCAAGAAGGAGAGAACAGGAAGCCACGGGGAGTTCACTGGAAGCAGTATCAGGAAACAAGAGAAAGAGACAGGAACAGAGCAAAGAGAGTAGCTGGCACAAGGTGCTGGAAGGATTAAAATCAAATGATACATCCACCTGAAGACTGGTCAAGTACCACCAAAGTGTAGAATCAAGAAGAGCTGCTCAGCTTGTCTTTTGATTCTTTAACAAGCCTTGTACAATTTCCAGTGGGTAAGATAAAAGAGATCTCTCTCAGCTGAAATTCTCATCCCTGAAGAATGAAGGGTCATGATAAATAAAAACCTAATAATTGTCTTGTTCAATTTGTTTAAAGAAAATTAGAACAGCATGAAGTCAAACGTGGAAGGAAACAAGATAAACACATACAGAAGATAAAATACTTTTTAAAAGTGCTCTAAAGCATGTTTGGGGGTGGGATTTGGGTCGAAAAAAATAAAACACCCTTCACAAAGTAAAACTGTAAAGGGCAGAAACATCCCAGTAAGAACTGGTATACGTTGTAGGCACCTGCATTTCAACATGTCAAATGTGATCAACTGGACACATGCCATTAGGCTTCAGTATTTTATTGCTAAAGAACTACCAAATGCTTATTTGTGCCAGTCTATTGTGGACTGCTTTTTGCTGCACTTTTCAGAAAATCACTTTTGCCCCATTTAGTCCTGGAGCAAAAGCATCAGCAAAACGAGCAGAGGTAGACAGATAATGAGTCACGAGCTCCTAAACATTTAAAAATCACATACCTAATGAACAAGATTGGCCACTGCCTCATCCAAATTGTTGTTTTATGAAAGAGTTCGGGCTCTAATGCAGGAGTTTAATACCATGTGTTTACCAAGCTACAGTAAACTATCTGTGCATTCTTAGGTCATTACAAATGTAAGATAAAATGCACTTGCTTCAACTCTTTCATTAAAGTATGAGCTAATACATTCTATCTTGTATTTGACATAGGTTAAAAACATGTTCAACATCAGTCACTGTGGTTCAGCTGACACAAAGCTGCTTGTTAAGGCAAATTAATTCTGTAGCATGTTTCAGACTTCTCCCAATGAAATCACTCAATTCTGAGAAATACATCTGCCCATATCAAAAGTTTAGAGAATCAAAGAATGTTTCAGGGAAAAAGTATTCTCTGGGGCTGCTTAAACTGTTATTTTAAAAGACAATTCCAATCTGGTGAAACATATTTAATTGTGTCTCATTTAAGGAACACCTACATATTTTTGCTTGCGATGGACAACTGGACCCACACCTTTAATAGCTTATTTTTAATCAACAGAAGTTCTGGACCGGTCTAAATTAAGACAATACAATGTCCGTGGCATTAGTAGAAAAAAAGAAAGCTGCAATATTACAGAATGAGACATGGCAACAAGGAGGCATTTTTAACCACATTGTATGTAACTTCATTTGTTTACTAATTCTTAATCTATAGATCTGTATTAATCTCTGTGTGCATGCCAAATGAGAATTTTGCATAGAAGTTTGTGTAAAATGGTTCATTTTTCTTGTGCTTTCAACTCAGGTGCTGAAGGCTCTACCAAATAATCAAGAAGTGCAAGAAAGAGGACCTGGGGCCTGAACGTGATCTTTGGGAAGGCAGTGGAGCAAATGACCTTGAAAATAACCTTGAAAAAAAAAAAAAAAAAAAAAAAAACACAAAAAACCTTCAAATAACCGTGCAGAAGAAAAAAAAAAAAGGGGCTCAGAAGTAGTCAGCCTAGACTTAGGAAGAGTAAATGATGTTTAATTAACTAACCTGGCAACGTTCTATGATGAGACAACTGGCTTGGTAGATGGGGTTAGGCAGGGGATATTATTTGTCACTAATTTAGTCAGGCTTTTGACTCTGTCTCACATTACATAACAAAAAACTTCTCTCTCTTTTTTTTTTTTAAACGTATGGGTGATCAAACACTGGAACAGGCTCCCCAGAGAGGTTGTGGAGTCTCCATCCTTGGAGATACTCAAAACCCACTGGACACAGTCCTAAACAATCTGCTTTCACTGACCGTGCTTTGAGCATGGGGTTTGGACCAGACAACCTCCAGAGATCCTTACCAGCCTCAACCATTCTATGAAATCTTACACTTTTTACTAATGTTTAAATATCAGAGAGAGAACTTGTTGGTTTATGCTGTCTTTAAATAAGGAAATGTTTTAAAACATATATTTTCTTACTTTCTCTCAAACTGTAAAGAGAAATAAAACAATTTTTTTAAGAACATCCTGAAAGCACCTGTAAAAGTACTTCTACACTACTTCTGACCCAGCACTAGGAACACATAATTGGAACACAAAAATCAAGGAACATTTTAAAAGGTGAGCTTCCGGACAGCAGCAGGGGAAACATACTGTTAGGCACTACATTCTACCTGACACTTCTCTGTTTTGCAAAAGTATAAAATAGAGAGAGGCAAGACAATCCCAAACTGACTTTTCTATGGTGGCTGAACACATTCTGGTACCTCTGTTCACATCGAGAAACTTACCATCAGGAAGCTATATTATCACACATAAAGAAGAAAATGGATGTCAAAATAACTGTCAGCTTCATCAAAATCATCATGTAGGCCAGAGAACTCAGAAGTATGGATAACTCTGACACAGGGTATTCAACTATGGTTTTGCCTAGTGGAAAACATGAAATTTAAAATGCCTCCATATTTCTATTTCCACCTAAACTGAGGTTAAGCTAGTTGCATCTCAAATGCTTAAAAGTAATGTTCTGAGGCATAAACAAACTGGAATTACAGATTTTCATTAAGTTCTATGAAGCATTGATACTCAATTCTAAAGCTCAAGATACGCCAAAATAGTCTTATAACACTCCAACCTTTATTTGTAAAAGATACAAACAAATGCTTTGTCTACAGCAGAGAAACGATACTCATCTGCCCGACATTGCTAATTATTAACCTCTCCAAATGTCTTCCGCATATTGTTGGTAAGCAACACCACAAATAAATCATTCCCCCTTGCGCCTTTTTTAAGACTAAAGAACCAGTGCAGCCTGCAGCACAGTAGATGCAACTCCATAGCACAACTGGGGCAGTCATCTCTGACAGCTCCCATTCTTTGGCAGGGCAAACAGCTTTCTCAGCCAGCCTGCCACTTTTCTCAGTTCACCCACCTTCCAGTCCTCCCACCCCATACACACATCAGTCTTGCACTGTACCCTCACCTATCCCAGCCATGCCCACCAGAACCATAAGAATGGCCCTTGGGAGCATGATAGTTTAAGAGAGTGTCTTTAGCTTTGTGTTGCAATGAAGTAAGGGAACATAAACAACTGGTTATCATCTCAACCCTGTAGCTTCTTAAACAATCATCTGATCACACAACAACCATACAACTGACCATCAAGACTTTGTGGGACCTAAATTTTAGAAACTATCTCCTCTTTTGTCTTCTCCCCTATGCACAGCTCTACCACCTTCTGCTTTGTTTCTCCTTTTCACTACCGCTAAAATCTTTGCAGATGTTTAAACTGGAATGAAACTAGAGTATTTATAACTAAATGAAAAAGAAACCTAAATATGAAAGTTTACAGTAGGATTATTAGTCAATGTTAAACAGTGAAAAAGCAAGACCCAAACTAAAACTTCTCAGACTTTAAATTCCCAAGAGAGGGAAAGATATCCAGAGGTCGTAACATATGAGCTGTCATTCTAGGTCAGGCAGCAGTGCATACCATCCCAGCAAGGCTTTCATACATACCAGCAGGCAGCAATATTCAAGGGGAAATTTCCATGGCAAACATTTGAACCAACCATGGATGCAGCAGTATGCCAACCAAGGAAAAGATTCTCAGTTAAGAAAGCCACAAACTCAAGGCCATCTACATTAAAACCAAGCACCAGCAGGCAAAACATGAAGCACTGGTGTCAGATGATCGAAGGCAGAATAAATCACAGTGTCAAAGCCTAAGCTGAAAGACTGCAATTTCCATCAATACACAAAAAAAGAGATCAGCAGTAATGCCTGCTAGTATTCTGTCATCCAAAAGTAAATATAGCTCTAACCAGAACCCTGGGCCGAGCTGAAAACCTTGTGGACTAGAGACAGCCTGCCCCATTCATTGACAGGATAGGAGAAGACGGCTGAGTTTAGTTCTGTCAACTGTCTTTTTCACCTGCTTTCCATACCAAGCAATTGCCACATTCATTAGCCTTTTTATTTCCACACTCATCCTTTCAGTGGCACAAAAGTGGTGTCCACTCAAACAGCAGGCATGGATTCAGATACCAACATTGAACCATAGAATAATTTCAGTTGGAAAGGACCTCTGAAGGTCATCTGGTCCAACCCCTGGGCTCAAAGCAGGGCCAACCAGATCATAGTAAACACAATCATATTTGCTCCAGCTTTTCCCCAAATCTCCAACACACAATATTCCCTGCATTCCTTTGGGAGTTTTGTTGTTGCTGTTGCTTTTAAATCATGCTCCTGGTCTCTTGGGGAACAGCTGCAGCATACTATTTCAGCCAGGAAAGCAGCATGCAGTAACTGGCTAGCCTAGCATACTGGCTCCAGCCCTGTCAGTTCCTACCAAGCAAACGTCAGTAAAGCACTAACAAAATAACCCCCAAAACACAGCACTGCTATCCTTATACATGCAAGCTCTTCAAATGCTTCTAAAAGGAAACGCCTAATTTAATTTCTACTATCCATTTATATGGCTTGGTAGTTCTACCAGACATTCAGCAGTTAGAACTCCAGTCTGAATACAGAAGATACTGGGAAAGGACTGCCTCCCCATCGCTGCATTAGGCACCATCACTCATAAACAGATATCAAACTGATGCATCTATACTCCTGGGAAACAGATGAACATCACAAACCCCAGGAAGACAGTATGTCTGTGTCCATGCATATAGATTTCATTTTCCATCCACCTACAATTTAAGCCTTTTTAGCTCCTCCCTCCTTCTTCCACCCCCCAATAAGATACACTCAGGGGACCAGGAAAAAAAAAATATTTATTGCACTAAATCCCTTTCAGCATTCTGTTTTTCACAAAGAATATATTCCTGGGACTTTAGTCCCTCCCCTCACTTTACTAAGGTCATCTTAATTAACTCCAGTGTCTAGTTCAGCCACTGTAGGTATCTCTTCCAATTTATATTTAGTTTCCACCCAAAATATTCTGAATCATTCAAGAGCTATGTTGTAGGAGTGTAAAAATTACCAGAATGCTATAACCCAACTCACAGCAGATATGTAGGAGGGGCCTATCTACATGTATGAAAAGTAGTGAGTGAGTTTATATTCATATTTAGTTTTAACTAAGTTTTTGGCTTCTCTTGAATTGCTTCCACCTTGCCCTGAAAAGCCCCTTATACGTAAGCATAACAACAGATGAACTTAACAGGAATAAAGAAGTACTATTTCAAAACTGCTTTGCCCATTTTGAACTATCAGGAACCATTTGTCCTGTACCAGCACTCTAGCACCCCGTCAGACCTAGCACTGCTCAAGCTAAGTGATCCACCCATCCTGAAGATGCACAATTCCAGCTTTAAAATAAGAACAACCTTAAGGTGGATTATAGGAAAGCAAGCAACCATTTAAGCATCATTCACTTTTCAATGTGTATGTTTTATGCAAGAGACAGATCCAATGTTCCACTTTTCAGCACTGTGTGTATCTGGTATTATGAAACAAATTTTAGAAGTATCAGGCACTTAACAATGTCTAGAAAGATTTGCAAAAGTGTAATGCTTCAGAAAATAAACATGTTCAGCAGAAAGGACACTTGAAAGGGGGTCAGAATCTTAATATATTTTCAAGCTCTGTCATTAGTCTACAACCTGCTGCACGACCTCAGACAACTATTTTGCTGCAGCTTCCCTTTAGGTAAAGTAAGCTGAAAAGTACAGATGAAAAGTATTTTAAAGTGTAGCACTCGACCATTTAGTAAACTTAACATTATCATTAACATTTTTACATTTGTTTAAAGCTTTCCAAAGCCATTTCATCCACCACTACAACGCTTTGAAGTTTTTCCTATTTGCAGAATCCTAAAAACATACAAAGCTGTTGTACAGCAAGTTTAAAAACCAAGGCTTGCTTTAAAAGCAAAAAAAAAAAAGGAGTTTTTTTCGCTTGTTTTAAAACCCTTTTTGTAAAAAAAAAAAAAAAAAACCCAGAGATAATATATGCAATTTCCCAAGGACTAAGGCCAAAAAGTACTTCATCATGCCATTTTAAAAGGTATTTTGGAACTCCCTTTTAATATACCGATATTTTTAGGCATCAGATATTTAGAAATGCCCCATCTTTTAACTTTATGAGCATAAGTCAAGAAGAGAGTTTAGCTAGACCAATTAAGGAACATACGAGTTTCCATTAAGCTTTTGTAACAGAAACGGTTAAACTAGCTTCAACAAGAATACATTTCTAGCCGGCAAGATCCATCTCATCACACAAGGTCCCAAGGTCATCAAGGCTCCTTTCAGAGCCGACCGCGCATGAGAGAGATAAGGACAGAAAATCAGCCTACAAAACGCGGGAGCGCATGATAACTGCACCCAGAAAAAACAGCGTCGCTACAGGAAGCGGCGTTCCACCACCGCGTTCGCTTCTAAACAGCCATTTTACTTGTATCTACATCCTTCCCTACAGCCAGCCTTCATTTTGTGCTCCTGCCCGGGTGCGCGGTTCCGGGCCGAGAGCTACGGAGAGGATACCGGGGGTGCGCTCAGGTGGAGGTGAGATGCCTCCCAGCCTCGCCGGGTGCCGAGCGAGCCGCTCCGATGCCAGGGCCGGGGGAGGA
>NW_009646928.1:1932987-1953649 GCF_000708025.1 Charadrius vociferus | reverse complement strand
GCCGCACCGCAATGGCCGACCCGGCGGGCCGTTGCATAAGCTTTGGGGCTGTCGCGGGCTCGCAGCTGGCCGACCCGGGAGGGAGGCTCGGATCGAAAAAGCCCCTTTGCCTCTTCTGTAACACAAAACCCACGGAGGATAAGGCCGCGAGTAGGATTTGAACGCCCCGTGTCCTTCCGACGGGAGCGTGGACGGCACCAGCGTGCCCGGCGCTGAGCCGGGCAGCCAAGCCTTGGCGCAGGTCGAGCATTTGCCAGCAGATGTTATTTTAGTCATGTTAAGGGGAATTAATAAGATTCCCCTCAGCGTCGGTTTGCTGCTCTGCCCCTCACGTTACGCAACACAAAGGAAACCAGGAGCTCTCGGGTTGCTAAACTAAGGCAGGAAATATGTTTAAAGCATTATATAAGTATATGATGATACAGAAATGATTATTAGTGGGGACTGTTTCTCTGTTACACCACGTAGCTTGTGAAGGGTTCGTGTAAAGGGGAACAGCTTTAGCTTGGCCTTGCCTCACGTCCAAGTGCACGCGCAGGGTGGTAGGGCAGCGCCTAGGCAGAGGCAGTGATGCTGACCCTGAGCTTGTGGACCTCCCTGATGCAGGAGTTTTTTGTAGTTACCTTTCATGTGGTGTTCCAGGGAGTCTGCGAATGAGGCTGAAAAGCATTGGACTGGAGAAGTCAAACCGACCTTTCTGTTACAATATTTAATGTAATTATCACGGAGAATTACCTAGGAGATACAGTAAGCATAGTCTCATATGTCTGTAGTTGTGCTAAGTATTTGGAGTCACAGGCTACCTAGATAAACCTATGGAGAAGTTAGTGGCTAGTAAACAGAAATGTGGTCAGGATTTTCAACAGCTTCTTTGAGCACAGAATAAACAGTGCTTTTCAAGCAGTGCTATGACCTTGCAGTAACTGCCCAGGCTTAGCCTAGAAACTTATTACAGAACAGGAAAAAACGCATTGAGAAAATGTGTATTTAATATGAGGAAGTTATAGTGGAGGAAGACTGCAGTATCTTTCCCTGTCAGTGGAAGATTGCTGTTACTGTGTGATGTGTAGTTTTATTTTAAGCCCATTTACTTTTGCTGGTATGTTGAGAGTGCCTTCAGGTGACTTTTAATAGCAAGTTGTAAATTAATCCCAAAGCTGTTTTGTCACAATTCATTTTTTCCAGGGTAGTAAAAAAACCAAACCCCACTTCTGTTTTTAAAATGTCTGTATTTGTTTACATTGTCACTTGTGATTCTACTTTAGAATCAGTTGTTGGCAAGTTAAGTAATGTTGCCATAAAGGAGAAGAAGCATTTTTGCAATTCATATTTTTTATTTTAATAACAACACTGGGAAGCAAAAGTTGTAGCTAGGAACAGAAGTCACATTTATTCTGACATAATAGTGTAATAATGTCAGAAATAGTTTTTAGGCAGTAAAAACTAGAGTTCACAACCTTTAAAAACGAGTATATATACATAAGCAAATTTTAGGAGAAAAACAAAAATGCAAGATTACCTGATCCACAAGACTACTGTAGTATCAAATAAAAAAATCTCGTACAGCTAGTATAAAATCTGCAATTTGCTTTGTCATATCAGAAGTTGTTGGTGAAACATATGATAGCCTGTCATCCTGGAACCAGAACTGTTACAGATGACTTTGGGCTTCCAATAACGTAGGAAGTGATTCATTTAAAGATTGATCTGTAAGAGAAATAATTCCTGTTCATATGCTGGGAAGGTGGGAATGACAGTAAAAAACCGGCCCTTGCTAATTAGCAGAGTATTGCCAAATATTATTAATGGCATTTTGCTTTAGGAAGGTTATGTTGTCTAGGACTAAATGTGAATGTTGGTCTGTCTTCTACAATTGAGTGTATGTTGAGAGCTGTATGACTTCAGTGAGATTTTGTCAGTAGAGTAGTTTACCTGTACAGATCTGATTGTAGGATTGGGACATAACTGCAATGCTTTAGGACAGAAGGATTTGAAATATCAATAATGGGATTGGTTTTGTATATATTAATGAGTTTTTCAGTGCAATAAAACTGAGATGTAAATAGGCTTCACAACACTAGTTGAGGACCAGCTTTTTCTAGTCCAGTACCTAAAATTAGGGGGACATTGTGGAGACAATATTAAAGTCAGATAAAAAACAAGAAAAACATAATAGAACATTAATAGACTATCATAAAAATAAGATAAATCGCAAGAAAGTTGCAAAAAAGGTAGGCTATTAGGAAAAAGAGTTGTAAGGAAGATAGTCAGAAATGTTAAATAGAAACTGATTGGTAATAAAAATAAAGTGGTTTTATTTACCACTTCCCAGTGGAGATTAAGAACACATGAGAAGCAAAAAAAGAAAAAAAAAATCAAGGAAAAAAGGAAATGGGGAAAGACATGATTTCTTTTCTTTTTTCCTTTTGTTTATCAATATACCAGCATCAGGATGTTCACTAGAAAAATCCTGTACGCATCAGGGAGATCATCGTATCCGTATTGGATGGAAGTTCTGTTAGGTGGTGGTCTTCATGCTGAGTTAGCACTTTGCTGATATCCCCACAGAGATTGAGCTCCATGCCCAATTAGAAGAGCCATTGTTTCCTCTTTCTTGAGATTACTCACCAGATGTACTGTATCAGTCTGTGATCTGAATAAAGTAACCATGACCAGTTTATTATTAAAGGGCCTTGCCTCTTTAAGCCCTTGCCTCCTGCTTCTAGGCTGCTTGTGGTAAACTGCAGGTCCTGGGATGAATTCTCAATCCATTCGCTGAAAAGGGTGCCTTGTAATTTGAGCTATGTAGGTACAGAGAAAGCAAGACTGGTCTATGCATAATGAGAATACCTCCACCAGATAGCAAAATGCAGCTAGTTCCGAACTGAGACGCAGCCTTTGCGGTAAGTAGCAGTAGAGTTCAGGAGAGGAAGTGATGCCTACCAGCTTCTGATGAAACTTCAGGGAAGGTTTTGAAAGATCAAATACGATGCAAATTGGAAAGAACACTAAAACTCAACAACTACCCTGTAGTTCAGTTGTAAGCTAAATGCTGCCTTTGGCCACTGTAACTTATATCTCATTGGTTTAAGTCTTGGAGCTCAGTCTCTGTGAGGGTATCAGTTCAGTACAAGTTCAGAAGGAAGTGCACAGCCCAACAGAATTTCCATCCAGTACAGTGCCTGCTGTACTTGGAAATGTCTTTTCTGCCTGTATACTCCTTTGAAATTTCTGAGTTATGACACATTATTTCTGTCTTTATTAGTCCCTTCTATTGGTGATCCTGCATTCATTTAGAGCAACATATTATTTAAGGGTGATTGGTATGTGATCCAGTTCAGTTTTCACATCCGTGTTGCTCCATTCCTCTGTAAAAGTGGTGATTTTGCCATGCTGAAGCCTAGAATGCAACTGGAAAAAATGGGCAGGAATGCCTTCTGCTGTGGTGTGTTCTGTACCACTGGAAAAACTCAGACAAGTCGCTTTAGTTTGGAAGGCTGGGTTTAAAATTGTGTTGAAGAATCAATAGGGATTCGATTTTACAAGCTACCTTAAAATGCAGCCTTTACTGAAGGGACAACAGGCAGACTTATCTGTAAATTTTATGCCTGAAAAAGTAACTAGGACACAAAACCCAACAATTCAGGGGAGGTATCCTTTTGAATTTGAGGTACCTTCTTTTACTTTAGTCATCTGTTTAAAATTTCAGTAGAATCTGGAGGGCCATATGTTTTGGTTTCTAAGTGCCAAACATTTACTTGGTACTACAAAACCCAAGATAATTACCAGGTTCTGAATCAGACCTGTTAAGCTTACTAGAATCCAACTTCATGCTGAATTTTGGCCTTCCTTTCCAGTTTCTTTAAGTCTTAGCAAACAGGAGAAAGAATCTAGCTACTAGTCCTAAACATCAGCCTCTTAATTTCTGTGTCACGGATGGGCCCATTTGATTAAGAATACTGGGAGATACTTACGTAGGGCCGCAGGCAGGACTGACAGGAGGTTGACTTGTGAGGTTTCTTGAGTCAGCACGTAATAGTTGGAGATAGTTGCATGACTGGAGTTCATCCCTTTAGATGTCAACAGAGAAATGAGTCCTTGCCTGGTATAAAATCAGCAAGGAAGCAGCAGCGGTCAGAGAAAGGTGTTGGCTGGCATCGTGTCGTCATCCCCCAGAAAGCACCTCCCTACTCTGAGATGAGTGGCTATGAGAGCACAAATTTTGCAAGGCGGGAGCAGGCTTGAGCAGTAGGTGTGGTTTGACCAAGGAGAAGCTGAGCCAACCTAATAGCTCATTGACCTCGCCATAATTTGATCAACTTACACAACTTCCAGAAAACAAACGCTGCAAAAATGCTGCTCCCCACATCGCAAGCTAAATTGAGTCAAACTAGACACAGTGGGGTACAAGGGTCCATGGGTGGGAGCAGATGAGGAGAGGTAGGACCCCCTTCAGCAGCAGCAAGTAGATTAATCCAGGGTGTCAAGCTTGCTAGACTGCACAGGAACTTGCTTTTGGCTATATTTGTGTGAAGTGCCTGTCAGTAGCCCTGGGATTTTTAGCCTCTAGAGGAACACAAACAGTACTCGAGAGCATCGGAAATATCCAGGCATTTGTATAGTCTGCTGCACAAGTGTGATCGTATCCAAGTATAACCATATAAAAGACGAATAATATTTATGAAAGCTGAAATTGGATTTTAGAAGAGCGATTTTTCTGTTTTAAATGGGAAGGCAATTCTAAAAATACTAGTTTCTGCCTGAAACAACTCCATCAGAGAGAGGTCACAGAGAAATCTGTGGTACCTGGATCCAGCTGTTAGCAGGGGAGACCTTTGCCTCCACTGATCTCGCGTCCCTTGGGAGCTGTTGGCAGGATAAAGAAAGGCCTAGCAAACTCATGGACAGCGCAGCATTCGCTGCGGGAGCACGCCAGCTCCGGACACTTTCTGCACTTGACAGGAGGTCTGAGACACGCAACTTTAGCCACAGTAAGAGGAAGAACCTGTGAATAAGTAGCCTGCCAACCCAGTCGGTGCGCAAATCTAAAGGCTGTGACTCTTCACCAACACAGATGACAGATCTTCAAAGAATGGGGCCAACAGAAAATCTGTCCAGGCTCTACACATGCCAATGTGTGAGGACAGTCCTCGGGAACATTTTTTCTAGCCTAGTCATTGTATTTATGGTTTTTTTTAAGCAATTAGGACAAAATAAGTCATGTTCCCTTTTAGTCAGAAATTCTTCCTCGTTTGTTACAGCTGCAACTCTCCCTGGGTGATATATTTTTGTATATTTTGCAAATTGTCAAATTCCATGGGGACATCTAATATTTGACTGGTAACCAGGCTCTGTCCTTAATAACATGTTAGAGAAAACTAATTCTGCTGGTTTTTCTTTCTCGTGTTAAACTATGTGACTAAGACAGAATTTTAATGTACTTGCATGAGAGAGGTTTTTTCCCATTAATTGTATTCGCTTGTTTTTAGTTGTGTACACAAATAAATAAAGAGCATGTTGGTTATGTGTCCTCTGTAAAATTTGAGTGGTTTTTATTCAACTGGCAGCTTAGTCCATCTAGGGAGGAACTTGTTTCATTAACAAAATTTGTTTCTTTAGAAGAGGAAACGTTCATCTTATCTCTCTCCCATTTGGCAAGAGGTGGCAGGAAAAAGCAGATACGTATATAGCTGAAAACTTGCCCTTTAGCAGGTAAATCACTGTAGACAACTCTTTCATTTCACCATTTCTCTTAAATGAGAAATACATATCCCTTTTTTTCAAGCTTCCTGAAAGTTACTGCCTTTGGGCTCCATCATTATCCGGTTTGTTTATGCTTCATTCCTACCCTTCGAGGTCATCACAACAGATAAAATTTAATTACAGACATAATTGGGGAAAAAAAAAGCATAGATCCTTTAGGTAAGGCTAGCAAAAATGTTCAGAGAAAGAAGTTTGTAACCATGACTTGCAGAATCGGTAATATGGCATCTAAGGATCCTTCTCCATAGCCTGACATAAAATTGGAACAGAAATAAATAAATAGATACATAGATAAATTCACCTGAAAGAAAAAAAAATCTGTCTTGTTATGTACGTGTTGTCTAGCGTTATTCTGTCTTGCTGTTTGGCGTTTTACTTTTAGTCGTGCTTCTAGAAAAGTAGGCCATTGTGGAAATGAAAGAGACTGGAAAATTATATACGTGCACATATGTTTACTGAAAAATTGAAAATTTAATAGCAGGAGTTATGTACTCTGAAAGGAAATATTTTTAGAGGGATGAAGTGACATATTTTTTAGGAATCTCGGTCTGAATTCCCATTCCCAGAGCAAGAGCAAGCAGGACTCTGCCTCCCTCTAGGAGAAGGAAGTCTGGGGCTACAGTCCAAACCATGGCCCCTGCTCTCTCTGTTGGTGAGCAGCCCCAATTCCAGCAGCCCAATGGCCACAGGCTTATGGTGGTCTGAACAGCGAGGGATCAAGTGAATGTCTGTTTTAGTATCTAAGAGATTCATGAACCTGGATAACAGCTCTATGCTCTTAGGTATCTTTAGATGAGGGAGGGTTTTTTGTTTGTTTCTTAAGAAAAACAACACAACAGTCCTTGACAGGATCTTTGAAAGAAAAGTTGTGGGGAGTGACTTCCAGAAGAGGGCTGGGGGCCACGTGTGGGAGGAGAACCTTCCCTGGGAGGTGACTGATACAGGACCGACCTGACCGCGCAGAGGTTCTCAGTATTTTATTTTAGGTGGCAGTAGGGGACTGCGCGCAGCCCATGCCATCTCTCAACTGGCTGGCTTGGGTGCCCCCAAGGTGCCCGATCCACTCTCATTCCCCTGTGAGAAACCCCAGTTGCTAAACAGAGTTCTGGCATGTCCATGGTGGTACATAAAGCCTTTGTGGTTTTTCCTACCAGCATAATTTCATTAAAGGAGACATAAGCATTAAGAGCAACAGAACAAATTAGGTTTGTGCCTTTCTACTTACTAACTTTGAAAGAGGAGGTGGAAAGTTCTGGGGTTCATTTCAGGTTTTTCTGTGCCTATGTTGCAGAGAAGTCAAAATTTAAAATTTGGACAAAACAACAGTAACAGATACATTCACCTTACCTTCCTGCAGTGCCACAGACAGGTGGAATTGCATCACAAATACCAAGGAAGAGAAAGCTGAGTGAGAGTTGAAATTCCACTTCTGGTCATAGAAAAAAATGTTTTCTGGGAAAAAAAAAAAGATACTAATTAAAATTTATCCAAGAAATGCCTCAGTAAAAGAATCATCAGTCTATTTCAGCTTACATCTGAAAGAGGCACGTTTGAGGCTTGAAAACGACAATAATTAACACACTGATGGTGCTGACATGAAACACCAATAGACATTTTTTAACTGCTAATTAACCTCTGGCTTCTGTAGACATCTTTAAAAAATGCACATCTTCATCGCATCTTTGCAGCTCACTAGCAATCACATCGTTCACGCTGCTCCTCAGACCATGCTGCAGATCACTGTCAGTCCTTTTGACCTGTTTTCGTTTCCGAATTACTGCACAGCCTTCCCAATCTAATGACACTTGCAAACGTCTGCACTTGCTGCAGGTATCCTTCCTATTTCTAAAAGTTAATTAACGAAAGTTAATTATTTTTTAATGTATTGTCTCTCACTTGTGTCAATTAATATCTGAATTATTCAAGTGGATCATTGCTATTAGTTTGTTTTCACAAAGTTAGAAAACTCAGAAACTCCACTATCATCTTAATTACTTACAAATGAAGGGTAAAATGCCTTCCTTTCCGTGGCAAAACTCCAAAAGATGTAATGGAGACAGGATCTCACGGCAAGCCTGCGTTCCCTACGCATTCCTCCAGTCTCAGCAGGACCACTCCGGCACTGGAGGCGAAGCGTGCGTGCCGTGCAGAAGCATGAGTATGTAGTTCCAGGACAAGGATCCCACTACATCTTTTACTTTACAATAGTAGTGCCAGATTTTCAACCACACGTTATGTTTAAACAGAGTGGTAATTGAATATTCTGTCTGCTACATAGGAAAAAAAAAAATAGTTCATCCTCGTTTTCCTCTCCCAAACAAAAAGCATTACAATACTTTTTTTTCCTAGCCTGGATTCCTACAGAAATTAAAAGGGTTTTGAGATCATTATCTCTTCATATGTATAAGAAGTCTCTCTGTGTGTGCGCATGTGTACACACATACGTACATGTACATACTTGCACGTTGTGCAAGAGAAAGAGAGGGAACAAGAACAAACAGTAGCCAATTTTAACCACATCTGACAGAGCAATAAAAGGCTAAAAATGTTACATTCCTATACATTTCATGAAAACAGGTTGCTAAGTGAAAGAAGAGAGACCCACTGCAGCTTGAGTTAAACCCTTACTAAACACCAAGAAAGCTGCAACGATGAAAGATGTGAATACCCACCCACGGGAAAAGCTGCAGTTGGAGCTTTCAGCTATGTAGACATAGGAGAATCCAAACAAGGGAAACCAAGGCCCAGCAGATCTCGTAGCCCATGGGACTACTGGTTTGTGCTGGATTTCTATTCCATTGATGTCCAGCTCTGACGATAACATATGCAATGTTTGCCCTTTCACTCTGGGGAAGAAAAGATATGATTATTTTTTTCATACAGATTTCTCAAACCTGATGAGCTGAAACCCAATATGAAAGGAAGGACCAGAATGTGTTCTCAAAGACCCCATGGGATATCCTCACCAGAGGCTCATCGATCCGCTTGCAGCACACCAGACAAAGAGAAAACAGCGTCTTCAGGTTCTCAAACCCTGGAGACTGGAGGAAAACTTCATCCCCTGGCAACTCCCTGGGGAGTTGGACTACGTGATCTCTAGAGGTTTCTCCCAACTCTGAAAAATTCCGTGATTCCATGGCAGTCAGGACTTGGGTCTTGTTTAAGCTAGCAAAAGACGGTGCTCTTAGAAGGCCTTGCATCCCACTTTCTAACCTGTCGCCTCACTGATGTCCAAAGGTCTAACCATTCTCAGAAGTTTGGTGAGGGATACGCATCTTAGGCCTATCCACTTTCCTGATTCTTCTGTAATAGAGGTGCAGTATCCACGCGGGAGATGCAGCCGGAGGAAGGAGTAAGTCAGGCTTCTCGGCGCTGTTGTCCCTTGCCAGTGCAGTGCGGGGCCCTCAGCTCTGCTGGCCTGAGGGAGACGTTCACGCCGGTGCCACGTGTCTTTGACATCTCGCTTGGATGTGAAAGGAAAACTGAAAGCAACAGAGGGTCCAACCAGGGTACTGCATGCCGTACCAATAAACAGGCCATCTTCCTGACACTTACCTAATGTAGTGCATGTCTCGGTCACATTTCCTTCCTGTTCATGGCTGGGACACGTTTGACAAGGCTTATTTACTTCACCCCAGAGTTGCATGTTCATCACCTGTCCGTCACGCATCCAGGGACAACCTCCAGTACTCCAACATTTGCAATCCCTTCTGGATGACTGCCTGCCTTTTTATGTCCTAGTCACAGTAACTTGTCTTTCATCTATACCTTTTTTCTGCACTGTACTGTTCAGACCCTCCTTTGCTCGGCACGTTCACGTCTCTAAAAATATCATCCAGGAACTTTTTATTCTTCTTCATGTTGTGTAGCAAGGAAACTTGGCTCTCAAGCTCAGCAATCTTGCTCGTAGGTGCTGAGGCAATCAATGCACATAGACCGCCTCGGATGCCTGTAGCCATATCTAGCAGTGCTCTGATTCAGTCCTTTGCGCCCCACACAAAGGAAGGAGAGATAATGAAAGAATTCAGCAGCCAAATCCTGCTATTCCCCTCTTCTTCCCAAAGAGGTTAGCTCCAAGAAAAACAGAAGTGCCCATTCTTGTCAGGGGGTGACAAAGGGATGTGTATGGCATTATTATTATTCTTGCTGCTACATGTGTGCGAGGTTAGGCTGGGATATTTTTAATGAACTTTTTTAAAAAAAAAAATATCTTTTGTTGCTAAGAGAATAATAATGACCTGGTGCAGTAATAAGAATCTCCAAGGCTTGGAGCAATAAAATCAAGTTACAGTCTTCTAAACTAGCTACATTTTGCAATTTTATGGGAAAATAAATACCCATTCTCTTCAGTACGTTATACCTGTCAGTCTCTGTTTTTCCTATACTGATCTAAAATAAATTAGAAAAGTAGCTTTCTTTGTGTGCTCTGTCATTCATTACTTAAGGAGATAGAGAGTTAGAACAGCATTGTTGTCGCATAAGTAAATATTTAACAAATTGACTTTTATTTTAACAATATAAGGGAAGAGTATCATAAAACCTTAGAAATTTGGCAGTACTCTTACCTTTTTTTATGTGATACTGAAGTTAGTCATTAGAGACGTTTTATTTCCTGGATGAATGATAATTCCTGTAGTAAGACAATTCAACATAAACATCTGTAATAAAACAGGTCAATTAAACCTGCAAGTTAATTCTAGGCCAGAGGGAGAAAGCTGCCTTATTCTTATTTACTGTTCCCTGAGAAATTAAGACCCCAGAGTCATACTTGGCTCTGCATGGACTAGAAGCTAAACATGCGCTTGATTTCGGAGTTTCTGGGACCCAGACCCTCACAGTTCTGTAATTCATGATAATGCCCTTAGTTGGAAGTGCCATAGTCACGAAATGTTTCCTTATTCCCATGATTTTCAGGCAATGAAGAAGGCAGGTTTCTAAGGCCACAGGAAAAAAAAAAAAATAGATTCCAGGGTCCCCAAATGATCTGTGAAACTTTGTAATCTGCTTCTGGGCTTGTAATCTGCTTTTTCGGGGAGAAAAAACTTCTTTGTGAAAATCAGCATAAAGAGGCCCAATTTGGCTTCTGTGAAAAGTGTGAGTTAGATATCACTTTTGTCAGGTAGAAATCAATAGCAATTAAAGTATGCTAATGATTTTTCATGGGGTCAGAGAAGCAGCTACTCGCGCATCAAAAACGAGTGGCCACCAACACAACAGTGAGCTAATGCTCCTTTCTCCCATTTCCTCATCGGTTCATCTACCGTTTGTCCGCATTTGATATGTAGGTCATCAGTACGATGATTATAAGCAGAGAAGAGACATTACAGAGAACATAACCTGCTGTATCCTGAGCAAAAAAGCCTCAACCTGCCCAGTATCTCGTATTTAATTCAACTCCCCATTCCAGTTTGTACCGTTTGGGAGGTATTAACAGAGTCGGAGAACTCCCAACTAGCAACTATATGAAGTATTTTCATTGCTGCAGCTAATCTACAAAGACAAATATTTTCTTGTTTACACTGCGAGAAACAAAATATCCTTATCTCCCGATAGAAAACATTTCCTCTTTGTTGGATACCAACACTGTTCTACTCCAAAACTGTTTGAAATCCTGGCTTGTTGCTTATCTAATTCAGCGGTGCCCATTAGTGAAATCAGAGAACTCCCTTCAATACTGCTCTGCCTCCCTGTCTGAGGACTTGATCCGTTGAGGATATTCTCCTCATAAAATCTCTGTTGATCATGGAAGAGATTATCCCCATTTCACAGACATGAATGAGATGTGCAAGAGTATCGAGAGCCTTGCCAGAGGTCATGGCAGAACCAAGAACTAACCTCCCGTTTTTTGGATCCCAATCCATCCTCCCTTTCGCCATCTTTCGACCTCAAAGAAGAAAAATGGAACAACGTTCTTCCTTGTCCTCTGTTTTGAGTAAGAGCCTAATTATTTGGCTACTGCTCCATTCTGTTCTTCGGAAAATGTTTTTCCTTCCTGTTGTAGATTTTCCACATACACATGCCTTCAACAATTTGCAAATTGCTGCCACACAGCATCAGTTAACGTCCCGGGAAGCAGCAGGCCAGCTGCGAACGCAGTTCCCAGGCAGTGCCAGCGCAGGCTGTGCCTGTACCACACAGCTGTAGTTATGCAGAAGGGGAACGGCTCACAGCGTTAATGGTGGGAGCGTCTGTGAATTCATCCACAACTCGAGGTCCTCTTGGACACTTCAGCATCCGAGCGGGGAATCCTGCAAAGCCCACGCAGAACCTGGTCCGCACTTTCCAGTTTGGACCATTTCATGTGTGCCTGTACATAGGAAGCATATCATTACAGCCCCTGGGCGTCCTAGCCAACTTGAGCTTTTCAGCCTGACTGTTAATAGAAGCCATTCCCAACATTTTGTCAATTAGTGCTTTGGCCATGATACCGGCTGGAGATTAGTTAGATTTGATTTTCCACCATGCTTTTGGTGTTGGTTTTTTGTTTTCGGGCTTTTTTAAGGTTGTGCTGTACTTTAAAAAAAACCAAACAGTTTTTTCAAGTCCACCTGTGCAGTATTAGTAACTGTTTCCTTGTAGGACAGTGCTCTTCTCTCAATCATCTCTGTACGGTTTTTAAGCCTTGCCACCCGCCCATCTAAGTTGTTAATTCTCTCTGACATTTCCCTGTATCTTTCTTCCAGAGAAGAAAGGGGCCATTGAAGAATATCGTGCAGAGTCTCAAGCAGTTCCCGAATTGATCCCTCAAGGCTCAGGCTGGTGAGAGGGCAGCACGGCTCAGAGGCAGAGCCCGGCAGAATTTGTTGAGGAACCTTTGAGCCAGCAGCATGCCGCTTGAAAAGCCTTTCTCCTTCAGACACGTTCGTGCCTCGAATCATTACCAAATATAGAATGTATTCTTTAAAAGATACTACTTTCCCCACATGAGGTATCTAAAATTGTTGGAAAAAGCAAAGCTGAAAAATACAATGATACCCCTTGCCAGATAGATGTGATTAAACCAAAATACCCCCACAGCCTGACCTGGTGGCCATACAAGCCTCCACTTTACTCGCCCAGGCAGGCGTACGAGATACCACCAGACTCCTCAGGGTCACAGCGGTACTCACGCACGCAGTCCTTGCACGCCGGCGGCTCTGTGACGGACCACGCTGGCATGCCTGTGGTCAAGCAGCATGTTTGCGTTGATAATAGCAGGAAGGTATTAAAAGTAACCAAAACAAGGATGTAACATTGTCTTGTTTAAACGCGCCGTGGGTCTCACTGCTATCGCTCGCATCGTGTCTGGCCATCACAGACGTGGTCTATCCCAGTATTTTGCCTCTGTCACATAGAAAATAGCATTACCAGCTCCTCTCCCACCAGGGCTCCAGATCCAGGCACCCAGTGCCCCCTCGGCCCCTTGCCTTTCTGCCCTGTTGCTCTCTGGCTGCTCTTGCAACGCGGAGCGCGGCAGGGTGGTGGGTAAGGCAGTGGTGCATGCCTTAGGCACACGCTCTCGCCCAAGAAGCCCAATGTCCTGGTTTGAGGTAACCCAAACCCAAACCATGACACCCAGAAGGAGCCCAGAGTGGCACATTCATTTTTATGTTTGAAGTGAACTCATGATATAAAAAAACAGTTTGCGTGGTTTACATGACATAACCTTCCACCAGGAAAGGTAGTTCCCAGGAAAAGGGTAAGGATGAGTAGGAGAAGGATAAAGTCCTTCCTCCTGCTACTTTTTAACCCCCCTTTTGCTGTGTAAGTTTCTTTTTTCCATTCCAGAAAGCAGGCTTGCGTTTTGGTGGCAGTTCTTGATCTATTTTAGTTTATTTCATGCAAAGAAGAGAAAAATATTCCTGATTCAATGCTTACGCTGAATAGTTGGTTTAGTCCCCAAAACTGTCAAAAAAAGGAGGGATAACTCTTTTCCACTTTTACCCAGTCTCTGGTCTGCTTCCCCTGTGGCTGATCTCATCTCCGTGTTTTTTCTCACCTATCTTGTGAGATTACTCACTCCATCCATCACCTGTGCATTTGACACATGTTTATTTTCTACGGGCTTCCATGCTGAAGTCCTGAGTGAGCTCTGTTATGCAGCACAAACCAGCTGTGTATCAGATGCCCAAAGTTGCGGTCACCTACCTTGTGTGCCCACCCTGCTTAGACTTCTGTCTCATCAGGTGTGTCCTAGAGGACCCTCCCTACTCTTCGTGTAGGAATACAGCTTCCCTTTCTTCTAACTCTTCTTCCAGTCATGCACAGTCTCCTCCAGGAGAGGAGCCAGGTGCTTCAGGCTGATCCAGGTTCTGCTGGGGAGCCCCCGAATCCTTTGGAGCTGGCAGTCCCAGCGGGGATCCTTTGCTCTTCCCTGCCAGCGCTGCCCTGAATCACTTTAAGGCACAATATCCACCAGGAAACAGCGACCCTTGAGCAATACCCTCTGCTGCTGCGACATGAGGTGGGAAAAGCAAGATCACAAATACCATTGCAGTAAGGTGTCCTGTATTTTGGTGCACATTTGCTTGAACTTTCAGAGGTCCCAGCTCATCTCAACAGTTCTCTGAGTTGCAGACAACATTTGCCTTGGTGTTTCTTTCCCTCATGTGTAAAGACTGACCATATATAAGCCACTAGTCAGGCCAAAACTGAAAGCTACACAAGCAAATGGACTGTTCATCTGCTGCGAAATGTCTAACCGTGGTAGGAATTGACCCCTAAGAAGATGGCAGCCATTCACTGGGAGTAGCACACTTGGGAATAGATGAGGAGAGTCATAACAACAAGATGCAATGCATGTACCAGCAAAGCCCGCACTCTGGGTTGTGCCTGTCTGTTGCAAAATAGCACTTAAATGCTGCAGTGCTGGGTGGTTATGCTGCTTGGTTGAATGAAGGAAAAAAATGGAGGGGAGAAGGGAAGATGAACTGTCACCACTCCTCAGGCTGGAGCCCTGACAGTCTGCCTACTCTGTCGCTTACCCGAGCACCTGAACGTTATCACACTGGCACTTCTGAGACACGCATACAAATATATCCTTTAGACACTGGCCAGCTGATCGCTTCCGCCTTACAATGCTTTGCATATTCATTTTTGTATGCTTTTACTGTAAGGCTGATAAATACAATCCAGACATTGAGAAAGCAGGAAGACCCAGCGTTCTTCCACACTGCCACTGCGTTCCTAGAAGGTAAATCTAGTTAAGGCAAGTCTTACCCCCCTGCAGGAGCTAAAAAAACCCCCACGTACTCTTAGTTTACATCTTTGATCCACCAGCGTTACACATGGAGCACAGCACGCCTCCATGGAATTTTGCTGAGGGCTATTTTCCCCTCGTGCTGCCAGTGAGACCCCAGGAGGTGCAGTGTGCGTCTGCTACAGCTGCAGGACAACAGCTGGGGGTCAAGAATATGAGAGGCAGAAGGGGCGCCAAAACTATTTTCTGACTCATCACAAAAATCAACAGAGAGGAAAAAAAAAAAAATCTTTAAAATCCTCTCAAGATGTTTGAACATTAAACATTAAAAGTTATACAGATGTGATGCGTACAAGTTGCTTCCAAATAAACAAGAACTTTGCAAGCAGCTATTAGAATACTACACAGTTTGTGGTAACACTATTAAAAACCCCAAAACAGTTACAGTCTTCACTTCTAACCCAGGGGTGTGCTAAAATGCAAAAAATAGTTCTGCTAACAAGAAGACTTAGGGACAAAATGGTCTTGCAACATTTCCCAAGCTGTGAACAGTGGAAATGCATTGGGATCCTGCTTGTTCATACACACCGTTTGAGCAGAAAACATCAGGTTTAAGTATCAGGTCTCACCATGGGAGAGATGCTCTACAGCTCCTGATGGCCATCCGGCAGCAGGCATCTCCCAGCTTGGTCTCAAAGAACTTCAAAGTAGTGAATGAAACTACATATCACACTATCTAGGCTCTTATTAATGAACTGTTTCTAGCTGATGACTGTTTCTAGCTGCTGTAACTTGGAAGTCTCTGAATGTGAACTGATACTAGTCTTCTCAACTGCTGTATCTGCTCAAAGGTCAGAGAGGATTTAATGCTGAACGCAGTGCTAACAGATGAGCAGAAGGTATAATTAATCTAGTTCACTGTTACAGTCAGACCGAGTTTGGGATTCTGGGGGAAGCCTACACAGGTCTTTCCGTTTCAATGCAAGGCAAGGGTCCAAGTATCTCTTAAGTGAACTCCTGGTGTTGCTTTCTTAACTGCTCTACTGGATTAGCCACTCGGGACTGCAAAAGTGTCCCATTCTGTTCAAGCCCAGTCGAGCAGGCAATGGCAGGACTACAAGAGTGACATCAAACTGGTGTTTCAGGGAAGGGCCCCTCAATGGGGCTGTGCCACAGCCAGTGCCCTGGTAAGCTGGACCAACAGTGAGCGATCCTGTGATGTCTCATGGTTTCTTATATCTCACCCCAAAGTTCTTGCTTCACTTTCCTGACCTACGATATCTTCTTTCTGTTCCCTTCATCCCTAGCTATGCTGGGTATTTATAGAAGTTTTACTTCTCTTTTCTTCAGCTTTGTTTATTCTGTTTTCTTGTTGTTCGCAATATTTCCACCCGAAGCTACTTGCTTTGTTCTCTCCTTTCAACATGCACATTTGGAGCAAGCAGCACAACCGTGTGAGCTCTGTACTTGTCCCTGTGCAACCAAGGAGAAGAGGGGCATGGAGTAGAAATGAGAAAAAGAAATAGGGAGAGAGACTGACTTCCTTGCAGCCGCTGTGCTACCTCTGAGCAAGGCTAATCCTCCCACGTGAGCCCAGAGCCACCAACCCCCTTCATACCAAAAGCAATGACTTTAGGAACCCAAATGTCACAAGGCTTTGCCACCTCCTTCCTGACATCTGAATAGTGGAGGGCATGTGGGAAAGAACTCACCCATTAAAATAACATCTTCAGTGGATCTTTCCTGGACCCACCACGCAGCTGCAGCGTTTCCAACAGTGCGGCACAGAAAATATGTCTCTCTCCGGGATAAATCACCTCTGTTCCCAGGACTTCTTTTTCTGAAGTCTGATGAGTCCCGGTGGCTTCAGCATTACACCCAGCCCAAAGGTCAGTTCCAGCTGGTGCTCTCCTGCTGTGCCGTTGAGCTGGGACCTGCAGGGGAAGCTCCTGTGTAAGGTGCCAGTTCCTCCACCGTGCTGGTGTGGGGGAAGCAGGTTGCTGCCTTTGGCCGGTGGCCTCCAAGAGCTCCTCAAAAACCCCGGGAATGAACGGGCCTTATGAGCTCTTGCATACACCTACCTTGATACGATTATAGGGTCGTAGACTCCAGGAGAAAAACAGACCAGTTCCTCCCTTCTACCCCTTCAGTCAAAGTAGTCTTAGAAATTCCTTTTAATAAGAGCGAGCAATTTTTAAGTGGCTGGCATTTTTCAAATACTGAGCGATATCATGTATTCAAAAGAGTCACAGCAAGGTTTTTGTCTTGAAAAAGCCTAATTTCCTGAAGCATGTATCAAAATCCCACCCTATGAATCCCTTCTGTGCAGCAGAGCTCTCCTTGTTAAAATTCTGCACAAGCATATTTCCTCCCCGCTCCCTCAGGTACCATTCTCTCTATGTACACTACAATAACAACTGCGCCTTTACTAAGATTGAACACAATAACCAGGTCTTTGTAGAGGATAATTAACAGCCAGCAGTGAATCTTAGCATTTATTCAATGGGGTATGAATGAGTTATGAAAATTCTTTTTTGCTGGAGAGGTAATGGGATATTGTTACGTTTGCATATGCTTTGCCTCTTGCGTGATAGCATATTTATGGTGTTCACAGTTTAAAGTCAGAAATATGTACACAGACATTATGCGTTTGTATTCAGGCAGTTATGCCTCAACATGTTTGCCTCTCTTTCTGTCATTAACAAAATCCCCGCTCCATCTGTATCTAATCCAAATTCCTCGTGTCCATTCTGAGCGGGATGAGTAGACCTGAGCCTCTCCAGCTGTTCCTAGAGATGCAAAGGTTCATTTCTGGAATTGAATTTCCACAGTCTTACGTAAACTATCTAGATTAGTGCCCTCACACAGGATACTCCACAGGGTACTTCGAGGTAAATACAATGACATTACACAGTTCTGAAATACATGGAGCCCCTAAATTTGTGTGTGCTTTTCATTTCGTGATTGAAAACTGTCATGTTGTTCTTTACTATTGAATAGCTTGGTATGTGTGAAAAGCAGCAACTCCCACTTGCTGTAATGTATATATATGGAGAGAGTGTATTTGTGTGTGTGTATATACATTATATACATAAAATATAGAAATATGTCTCAACTCTAAGACTAAAAACCAACTGCACCATAATTTAAATGAGAAGATGGTCTTTTTAAAGTAGAAATACTAATGACCATTGGTAAAAAGGCAAAAGGAAGAAAAAATATCCAGGTACATTAAGAAAATAATAAATAAATCAAAGCTTTATTGGGACTATTCCCAAAGCCCACAGTTTCAGTTCTCATCCAAGCTACCAGGAGATGACTAAGAGAAGAGGGGACTCGGACTGAGTAAACACACACTTTCACTGCAGACTCACAAAACACCTTTTCCCCGCTTTTTTTGCAGCCCTAGAAATGTTGCTATTCTAGAAGCTACTGCAGAAAGTGCCCAGCCCTTACCTGGCTGCACATTGCAGGCACGCTTCTGCATCACCAGGGCATGTCAAGATGCGACTTCTTGGGTGCAACAGCCGGACTGGGATGTGGCGGGCTTTGTGGCTGCTGTTACTTGGTTTTGCATTGCTAAGCACACACGAAAACTTGGGAATGCTGCCAGAAAAGCAGACTTTTGATCTGACCTTTGGCCTGTGAAATGGCTGGAAAAGCAGTAACGTGATGGCTGGCACGCCAATGAGTGTGCCAGGCAGCCCTGGCTGGTGTAGGAGCCCTGGCTATAAATGGGCCACGACGGGGAGTTTCCCATTGCTGGTCAAGGTTTGCTGAACCTGGAAACACGGCCGTGTGCGGGCACTTCATGCCAGCACTCCCGACAACGGACTTCACACCACTTCTGTAATTGTTACTGAATAGGTGGGTTTTTTTCTTCTCCACTGCAACCTAAAAATCCCCTTTCAGTCCAGTGAGTCGTTCACCCTGAAGGTGAGTTTCCAAAGCGGCGATCTTAAGAGAGGATGGGGAATAAAAACATTGCAGCCCTCGGCTGCAGCGCAGCAGCCCTCAGAGGTGACCTCCAAAGGCCGCCCGCCAGCCTCTGACCTCCCCTGCCCTTTTATCATATCGTCAAGGAGTCTTGATTTTTTTTGCTTTGAAAACTTGCAGGGATAGAGGAGAGGTTCTGCACTGTGGTTTGTTTGTTTGTTTGTTTTCCTTTTGAAATGTAGGTCCTGTCTCTCCCAAAAGGCTTCTGGCCAACTGGGCAACTAACGAAACAATAATATTGCCCGAGATGAGGGAGTGAAAGCCTAGAGGGGAAATGCATTTTTCTTTTTTTTTGTGTTTGTTGTTTTAATCTGACTGCTTAGCATTCCTTCTTCCTAGTTAACGTCTACTGGAGTTCAGTCATCAACTGACATTTCGGAGAAACAAGCTTTTTGTAAAACGTCCAAGAGCTCCACTCCTCCCAGCAAAGCCTCTCTACTAAACACACAGCTGCCGGCCCACAGAACAGCATTTCAGGCAAGACATTTAGCACTGTGCACATTTTAGGGGTTAAACAAAGCAAAAAAAAAAAAAAAGGCAATTTGTCTTTTAAGTATCTATCCACTGCCTTTTTAACCATTGTGCAAAAGAAAACAATAAAAAGAAAATAAGAATCGCTCTGTAAATCACCTGTGGGCAGCAGACGTGATGAGTTGGAGATATTTAATTCATTTGCAGGGATTTCTTCTATGCATTGTAAAACGTGCTCCGCGGTCCTTAGCTAACACATCCTAACTGTGGTATAAATGAACGTGTAACATTTTGAACTGCTGGCCACAAGGCCACTCGGCGAGTATTGCACTTGAAGTTATTCATTGCAAAGACGAGTTAAAAATGCGTCTGCTTCTGCACAGGTGCAAAGAAGCCACTCTTTGTATGAGAGGGGTTTTTGACATTAAATCGGGTTCAGTGGATGACGATGGAGATGCACATAATGAATTTGTAACTACGGGGAAGCCAAGCACCATTTCTGACCCAGATAAAAATCTGAAGAGCTTTGCGGATGTCCTTCGCTGGCTGGCAGGAGGAGCGCTGCCCACCCAGCCCTGCGGCCCCATCGGAGGCACAGCTCCGTGCCCGGCGCCAGCAGCGCTCCGGCACCTTTCCCGGCTCCAGCAGCCTCATCACGGCGACAAACACAAACACAGATTACTACACTAAACACGTCAGGCTAAGTCAATAGTTTAATAACCACTATTAAGGCTTTTCCAAATCCATTTAACAACTGTAAATTATTCCAAAATAAAATAGCCTCAGCCAATCAGCTGTGTAGTCACTGACCCACAACTATGTGCTTATTTCTCAATTAAGCAAATCTCCGCACCCTGGTTGGCTTTAGCTGCTGTTGTGGTTTTGCACGTTGCAAGATCCAGTATATAAATCCCTGTCCCCCGCCTGAGAGCCTCAGCTGCCTGTCCCTAACACCAGGTACCACAGCTTCACCCTTGTGGGCAGCGATGCTGGTGCTGGGATGGATCTCTCCAGTCCGCTCATCCCCTGTGATGCCCTTCTGTCACATCCCCCAGCTAAAGCCATGCTGCTCAAATGCCTCTGCCCTGACAGGGTGCCTGACCACCCTAAAGACCTGCGCTTGCATGTGCAAGGAGAAGGGTCGCTCACCGGCTGCTGCTGTCCCCGAGCTCCCCGGGACCGAGCCGGTGCAGCCGCCCTCACCTCGTGGAGCAGCCTCCAAACTCCCATCGGGCTGCAGGGCTCGCTGGGGCG
>NW_009646928.1:1906751-1932810 GCF_000708025.1 Charadrius vociferus | reverse complement strand
GGAATAATTGGAGGGAGCTCCTAATTAATTTGATAATAATCCTATCCTGTACTAACACACTCCACATGCAAAAATGGGTAAAAAGTGCCAATTAGCAGTGGAAGTGAAAGGAAACATGTGATGGGGATTCAGGGCACTTCACAGCCAACGCCTGACGGCACACAGGTGTGCTGGCCCTCGGCAGCACTGTCCCTCCTCATGCACTGGAGTGACCTACTCGCATCTTTTACAGCCTTGTACCTGCTGTAGCCTGCGTCTCCCACGTTAGCTTTCTTCTCAGTACTTGCTTCTTCTCAGTACCTGCATCCATCAACCAGACGTAGATGGGCTCATGGTACATTTCAGCGGTGCTCTAAATTGTTTTTCTGGTCAGTTTTGCAAGACCTAAGATCCTCATCCTCCTCAAATGCATGGGAGTCTGTGGGACCCGCGTGCCTGCGAGCCATGGATGGAGGCACAGCCAGCGGAGCAAGGCCTCAGCTCCTTCAAAAGCGGGGTTGTAGCTGCGTGGCCAAGGTGGGCATCAACAGACACCTTAATCCTTCCACAGCGCTGTCATCAGTTTTCCTTTTTTCCTTGCCACTCGGCAAATCCATCGGGAAGTTTGGGGCAAAGTGAGCAGAGCAGCCCTCCTTAAGCTCCCCTGCCTGGCTTGCGACACTGCTGGGGTGGTGTCAGCAGAGTCACCCCAATGGTGGCACCTGCAAAGGTCACAGAGAGCCGGGACCCTGCAGGGACCCCAGGGCTGCCCCTCGCCCCCCGCAGCACTCATCACAAGCTGCTGCTACTCCACAAATCAGATTTAGGATTTAATTTCTAAATACTGATGTTGACCTGCCACCAGCATTTAAAATAGCCCTTTTTTTTTTTTTCTCCTGTCTGTTAGTCTGTGTCAAGCTGGTTTGTATTTTCACTCCTGAATTTTCTCGAAACTGTCAGCATTCTGTATTACAACCTAATCCCAGGGCCAAAACTGGCAAATAATTCAATATATTTTTCAGAAAATAGGCAACTCCAATCTAATTACATGGTGTTAAAGTTTTACCAGGTATCTGGTACTCACCACTTTTAAAACTTCCACAGAGCGTGCAGCTATAATGAGCTCCAGCTTGCTTTCTGGGCAAATATGAAAGAGGGTTTTTTTGTTAATATTTGTGAACGCGGACAAAAGTCCATGCTCTGTGGACGCTGTTGTGATCTCTGGAACAGACAGGCAGTGTTTTAATTATTTCCTAATTTGTGCCTCGCAAAGCGGAGGGCACATGTAGGAATTTGTATATTCCAGGAATTTGTGTAGCTGCGTGGCTCGCAAAGCCTCAGAGAACAGAAAGGCAGTCGCTGCCGGCCCCTGTCAGGGGCAAGAGCAGAGAAAGGGGACCGGAGTCCATCACAGCCCGTCCTCACAGCAGCTCCCCGTTCACAGAGCAAAGGGTGACTTCTAGCCACTCGGTGTCCATGCACTTCCTTTCAGCCACAGGATAAAGGCAGTTGAGATGAAGTGGGCGCCCCAAAGAGGGAGATGCCCCACACCCCCGAGTCACCAGCCCTTGGGGACCTCAGCCACGGGATGAAATGGATGGGAGGGTAATTGCAGGAGACTCTCGCCTGAGTGGGGATGCCTGTCCCCAGCGTGCCGGCGGGAGCCAGCTGTGCCCTGGGACCCTCCGCACACCTGTATGTCCTCAGCTGGGCTGAAATCAGGTTTAACAAAGCCTCAGAGGAGTCCCCCTGCTCCCCCTGCAAGTGGAGGGTCAGCAGAGGGAGCCCAAAGCCACAGCATGGGCAGGGGTGGGAAACGGGGTCTGTACCTGGGCAGAGAGGCCACACAAGGTTTCCCTCCTCACGGGGGTGATGCCTTTAACATCGGGGCCAAATCTTGGGTTTAAAGCAAACCCGAAAAAGAAAACCCTCCCCCAGCATTCGTTCACTCTTTTAAAAGCTCCGATTTAAAATGAAACACAAACCTGGCACCTTGCCACGGGACTGCACAGCTTTTAACTGACCCCATATGTAAAGTCAACCTGGGCGAGCTGTTAAATACTTTAATCCAGCGCTCCGGCCCCCCGAGAGGCACCTTCCTCCTGGGAACTCTGGAGCCAAATCTCTGCAACAGCAAGCTTTAAATCCAGAAATATTAACATCCCTCCCGTCTTGTTAGAGAACAAAAGTATTCACTGGGACATAACGAACAGTAAACCAAATGCCCAGGTTAGGGATAAGGCTGACTCAGTCCTCCTGCAAGGGATGACTTTCAAACCCACTCAGCTTTGCTACACGATTGTATGTCTCCATCTCGGGTAGAACCAGGCCCACCTCAGGCTCCCCACCAACTACCTGTTCCTTTCTCCTGTAAAGCACTCACGTCTGGAAAGCGTTGTTAACTATTAGTGGTAGCACTCGATCGTGGCAGAGTCTGCCTTTTAATTAGGCAACAATATGAAGAGGCTCTCCTTCATACTATGTGTGACAGAGAAGGCGTTGGTTGTGGAAAGCATCCCTGCCACTGCTGTCAGCTCCCATCCAAGCACATTGCACAGGAGGACGGTCTGCTCTTCCTTCCCTGCCAATTTATTACTTTTAGACCGCATTGCAGTAGAGCAGATTCACCCCCCAGCAGAAATAAAAAATAAAACTCACTCTTTCTTTAGAGCAAAGAGACCAAAACTGAAGCATAGGACATACTTAGTTAAAAGAACCCCAACACACACAACTTTGATGTATTTGATGCAGGAAATGACATGGTTTCTCTAGCTACATTGCTATGAAATCTTAAGTGAAAGATTGCTTCCAGCAGAACACCCTGATTAAATCTGAAGAGATTTAAGAAAAAAATAACATTTCAAGGCCCAATTAGTTTTCTGATTAAGAAGTCAAGATGGGTAAGGAACTGGAGCGGCAGTTGAGATGTGAGTCTTTCTCCTTGATTATGCTTCTGTTTATTAATAAAGTTTTAAAAACCAAGGTACAGGAGAATAAAAGGCTGACCTTTGATGTATGTGATATGCCATAAACTAGAACCAGTCCTCCAGATTTTTGCTTGTCAGCTTTGCATTTACTAAACAGAAGTTGCCTTTAAATATAATTTAACATGATTACAGGTCTCTCTCTGAGACTGAAATTCTCTCTTAAAAGTAGCCTGTATACATTGCCCCTTCTTCCTTCACGGTGTTTTAATAAAAAAAAAAAAAAAAAAGACCTAAAAGGTTTGAGAACCAATGCTTCCTGCTTGTCTCTTTTTCTTGGCATCCCAAAGTCATGCAAAATCTTGTTCTTCCTTTTTTTTTGCTAGAGAAATTTGTAGATGATCTGGGCTTCTCCGCAAGGGGAGAGGGACTTCCTTGCTCCTCTGGAAAAGTAGAAGAAAGGCAGTTCCTCAGAAAAAGAGCTTTTCTTATAAATGTATTAGTAACAATCGTAAAAATGAAAACAGTCTAAGTAACAAACATTTCTGGGTGCTGAATGAGGATATGGTGCACTCAGCAGAAGTGAGCCTGTATCAGCCGTTCTCCAGCCAGCCACAGAGCCGCACAGAACAGATGCGCCATTTCAGTGTTTAAAAACATACAACGGAAAACCAAAACCCTTTCCAAGATCTTCTCCACACACTAATAATCAAGCAGCACGTTATTTCCAAGCAAAAATGACGAGAAATAATTTCTGCAGAACCACATCCCTAAAAAACTGTAAACCTCCAACTTAAAAATTTGATTTAAGAGAGGTAAAACGGCCAAACTTTCCCCTGTGTTGGGGAATTTGAGAGACCTCTCCATGCCCAAATCGGCCACATACAAATGCCAGAAGAAGGGGTTACCTAAAAAAGTGAGGGGGGGGTGGGAAGGAATCACTCAGGAGTCAAGTCAACTATACTGAGATTCCAATGTACTGCAGGCAGTGAAAATTGTCTAACCCCCTGAAGTTTGCAATCCTCGTCTAAAGTACTATATACTCCGTAAGTAAAACCTCCTGCCCCAGAAATCCAAGGGAGGGTGAAAGAACTCACTTGAAGGTTTGCCTCTTTGAAAAAGACCTGAGGAAAGGAAAAAAAAAAGGTCCATTTCAGGGCTCACAGAATAAGTGTATTTAGATACTCCTCCTTAAGAAAGCACCCAGATGCAAGCGAGGTTTGTGCCATAGTTTAAATCCAGGTTCCCAGGAAAACTTGCTTACAGAAAGATCAGAAGATCTGAGGATCATTACTGCAGAGGATTCAGAGAAATTATCTCCTAATACGCAGTTGAAGAGAGAACTAGTCTTGGTCTCTCTTTGGCTTGAACCTCTACTGAAATTTAATGCTGACAAATCAAAAAGGGATATATCCAGAATCCGTAACCCTGATAAAAATGGGAAATCTGTATCATCTTAATCAAAGGATATGCCACCCTGAGCTGGATCTGTGTCTTGTCCCTTGGCCTCATATGACTCCTGTGTGCTAGAGGTTAAGGGTTTGTTAAAGAATATCGGTTTTGATTAAGTGTCACATACGGTGTAAAACATCCTCTTTATCATTGGAAGTGAAGGTTGGGGGCCAGACAGTGCCTTTTAGTGAGCTTCTAATATAAATTAGGTGTCTTAGGTAATGGGTGGTTTTCAGACAGGATTGATCTTTCTATGGTCCAGTGAAAGTAGGTGTGTTTGGCGAGATGTCACAAAAGCGAGCTTCCTGGCACCTATACTAATGGGCTGGTTACCCCTTTTGGAGTAGGACTTGAAAAATGTAGCACAGGAATCTCCCCTCCCCCTTCCTAACTTTTTCATTTTCTTGATGTAATGGGCAAAGGTCTATATATCCTTTACTCCTTTGGTATTTCAGTCCTTGTATTTGCAGTATCACTCAGTGATTCTTAAGCCACTCATCCTTTTAGTCACTTACAGCTCCCTAAACTTGCATGAACTTAAAGATGAAGCGGTTATGAGTAGACTGGGTTACTTACTATTTTTATCAGTGTACAACCTTTAAAGAAAAATGTATCGAGTACACCACCACCACCACAACCAAATGATTTCTATTCCCCATTAAGTCCTCCTCGGAAACTTTGATTGCACAGAGACCTACGAAGGACTGTAGAGATGTTAAACCCTAAGTTCCCCTGCCTCAAAAATAAGAGCAAACATGCATTTCTATAGACATCAAAACGTGTCTGTATTTTCCTCTTTATGAAGCAGAAATTCTCTCAGCTTTGTGCAAAGAGTGGCATGATCAAAAGCACAAACTGAGCACATGAGAGCCAGAAGCTCTAATGCAGACTCTAACCATGGACCTCAGGTAAAGAGGGTATATACAAAATAAACCTTTCCTTTATAGTTCATTGACATGTTGTAGTTAAAACTTTTCCAAAAAGTTCCCGTGGATTTATGAAGAAGTGAAAGCACAAATGCGCAGTCGGTATTGTGGGCTCATAAACCCAGCCAGCAACAAAGTCCATAAATCTTTAAATATGCTAGAATATCTTGCAAACGTTTTAATATTTCACTGCTTTTCCCACATACCCACTCACCATTTGAGCACCAGTACATACCAAATTTGTTAAAAATATTTAGATAATGGAGGTGAAGTCGTCTATTCTGATTCTCACCCAGAAAAGCTTCCTTGGTCCCCAGTTTAGCCAGGATAACCAAGATTTAGAGCATGAATATCCTTAATTTGCTTATAAAAACATATTTCTCTTTAGGCAAAGACTTGGTCACATATGTAAGTCTAAGCACAGAATAGTTTCACTGAATACAGTGGGATTGTTATGATTAAAGTTGTATTTGCCTGCAAACCATAACAGAGATGCCCTGAGATGTTGCCTTCCTTTTTGGCTATTTCAGATATGAAGCATAGAAACACTTCTGTTAGCGTGGAAGACCAAGACAGCGTTTTCTCTTCCCTACCTCAGGACCTCTTGTGCTTATTTTTGCTTATTTACTTATTGTTACTCTGAGCCCTTTATCTAAGTGCTTTTAAATGTCTTTCTTAATAGAGACATTTTCAAAACCTGATTAACCAGTTGAGGTTTGGGGTTTTTTTTCCAATAGCATCAAATGAAGGACACATTTCTTACATCTCATGTTCCCAAACCGATTCCTACATCCAAAGGCAACACATGGAACCAGCAGTGCGATGGATGGGTATTTCTCCTTGGTAGATCGTATACTGAAATGAGCAAAGAGATGGATATTTTTCAGGTGTGTGTGCTTGGTGGGGACACCTAAGGGAACCAACACACTTGCCGGGCACTGGGGTCCTCAGTCAGGGTCCCAGCAAGGTTCAGGCACCAAATGCCTTTGGGCTCATGGGCTGGTCTTCGGGCCCCCAAGAGAAATCAGCTCTCTTATTTTGAAGGTGCCCACCCTGACGGTCAGAGATATGGTACATCTTTATTTCTAATGCGTTTAAAGATATTTCCTCCCAAGTATGGAATACGAATAACATATGTATTTTTACTAATTGCTAGAAATAATACATGGATACTTCTAAGACACAATTTGCCATAGTATTAAAATACAAGAGTCATGGAAATAGACCTCCATCGCCTTCAAAAACAGAACTACTAATTTCAGAGTGAACATACCCATCTCAGAGTGGCTGCAGTGCCAATGCCCTTCCAAACGACTCCAGGAACTCACTTAAGAAACAAACATACATTTTATGGGGCTGTCTTATACGACATCTCATGTTATCCGTCATGGAAGAACTGAAAAATGCTTCAAAACTGCGGAGTTTGCCAAAATAAGTCATTCACACATGAGAAACACACCTGATCCTGCAGGAGCAACAGCCCAGCAGTGGAGTACATGCAAGGCTGAGTGTCGCTCAGCTTCGTGAATTCAATGCCACTAGGACCATGCCATCAAGGAGCACGCAGGATATTTGCGACCAGGTTTAAAACAGCTGATGCCAGAAGCTGGGGAGGGAGGCAGAGCCACCGCAGCAGGAGCCCCCTGTAAGCTCCCGAGCCCTGGCAGGGGCTGCCTCTAGCAGTTGTAGGTGGCCCTGGGGGTTGCTTCCTCTGGCTCCCATCGCCATCCTGATTCCTTTTATCTTTAATGTGTTTTTTTAATGGCTCAGACATAGTTTTCAAGGTGCTCCTGCCTGCTAAAACTCACGTTAAATTTTAACACTGCCTGATTTGTCACGGGAGCCCCTCCTCCTCACTGCAGAAATACAAGGGGGAGGTGGGAATGAGCACGGACCTGCCATGCTTGCAGGTCCTCTCCCAGACACTGGGCTGGGGACTGGGACGCAGCTATGAGGGACTGCTCGTCGAGGTGCTTCTCTGTCCTTTCCAAATGCACTTTCTCACAGTCTGACAATTACTGGATAAGAGCGTTTCCAACAAGGATAACTGGTTTATTCCCAGCGCACCCTGTGTATCAGTAGGGCGGGAGCAAACAGGCTGTGTGCAGGACCAGGAGCAGTCCGGCCACGGCAGCATGGACCTCCCTGCAGCCCGGTTTACCCTGCAGAGACAGAAGTTTGCCTGGGGTTTACCTTTCAGAGCTAGGACGGCAGCAGCATCACAGCAGCGCTCTGTGGCCTGCCCTGCCATCCTCCATTTCCCATGGACACCATCAGTGGCCCAAATCCCCTCCACGTGGGGTCACGAGGAGCCCAAGACACGATTCAGCAACTGGCAGTTCATTTTCGCTGTGCCACAGCAAAATTACTGCAAAGACAGAAAACGGAGATATCTCACTGCTGCAAAGAAGCCTTACAGAGATATTGGTGACTTCACATACGGAGATTTTGTGCCTCCCTTGAATTACTCAGTTTGGTGGAGATAAGTCCTAGAAGTGCAACATCAAGCAGAAGTTGCCTGAGGGATCAATTCTACATTTATTACTCTCTTTTTTATGATGTGAATACAAATTAATAACAGTTCTGACAAAAAGGTGATCAGATTCCTGGGATTACCCCTTTTACCCCGTGAATGTCAAATGGCCGCTGCTATGCATTGGTGGGCAGGTAGAATCATAGAACCATCTAGGTTGGAAGGGACCTTTAAGATCGTCGCATCCGATCATTAACCTAACACTGCCAAAACCACCCCTAAATCATGTTCCTAAATACTACATCTACCTGTCTTTTAATAAATACCTCCAGGGATGGTGATTCAACCACTTCCCTGGACAGCCTGTTCCAATGCTTGATAACCCTTTCGGTGAAGAAATTTTTCCTAATATCCATCCTAAATCACCCTAGCACAACTTGAGGCTGTTTCCTCTTGTTCTATTGCTTGTTACTAGCGAGAAGACGTTGACTTCCACCTCTCTACAACCTCCTTTCAGGCAGTTGTAGAGACTGGTAAGGTCTCCCCTCAGCTTCCTTTTCTCCAGGCTAAACAACCCCAGTTTCCTCAGCCGCTCCTCATAAGACTTGCGCTCCAGACCCTTCACCAGCTTTGTTGCCCTTCTCTGGACACACTTCAGCATCTCAATGTCTTCCTTGTAGTGAGGGGCCCAAAACTGAACACAGTATTCAAGGTGCCGCCTCACCAGTGCTGAGTACAGAGGGATCATCACTTTCCTAGTCCTGCTCACCACACTATTCCTGATACAAGCCAGGATGCTGTTGGCCTTCTTGGCCACCTGGGCACACTGCTGGCTCATATTCAGCTGGCTGTCCACCAACATCCTCTTGAACCTCATACCATTGGCCTCAGCCCATCGATCCAGATTGTCCAGATCCCTCTGTAGAGCTTTCCTACCCTTGAGCAGATCAACGCTCTCACCCAACTTGGTGTCATCTGCAAACGTACTGAGGGTCCACTCAATCCCCTTGTCCAAGTCATTGATAAAGATATTAAACAGAACCATCCCTGAATATTAATAAAGATATTAAACAGAATACTGAGCCCTGGGGAACACCACTTGTGACTGGCCACCAACTGGATTTAACTCCATTCACCACAACTCTTCGGGCCCAGCCACCCAGCCAGTTTTTTACCCAGCAAAGAATAAGCCCATCTAAGCTATGAGCAGCCAGATTCTCCAGGAGAATGCTGTGGGAAATGGTGTAAAAGGCTTTGCTAAAGTCCAGGTAAACAACATCTATAGCCTTTCCCTCATTCACTAGGCAGGTCACCTTATCATAGAAGGAGATCAGGTTTGTCAAGCAGTACCTGCCTTTCATAAACCCATGCTGACTGGGCCTGATCACCTGGTTGTCCGGCATGGGCCACGTAATGGCATGCAGGATGATCTGCTCCATAACCTTCCCAGGCACTGAAGTGAGACCGACAGGCCTGTAGCTCCCCAGATCCTCCTTCCGGCCCTTCTGGTGGATGGGCATCACATTTTCTAACCTCCAGTCAACTGGGACCTGCCCGGTTAGCCAGGACTGCTGAGAAATGATAGAAAGTGGCTTGGTGAAAAGATCGCCCGGTGAGCTGACTACCTGTGCCTGCGGTGCGAGGAAGGGGACGTCTGTTATGTTTGGGGATGAAGCATGGCCAGAGGGGAGGTTTAAGGCCCATTGCCATGGAAATTCCATGGAGTCTTGCTGGTGGTCCTCATTAAATGTACGATAGCACGTCCTACTTGAAAGGTGGGTGATGGATGTGAGAAAACATTGCTGTAGGATATGTAAAAGGCAAAAAAAGGTCTTTGGAAATGAAGGTCTACTATCAGAGCAATCCACTTAAAGGAGTTACACTGAAATCACGAGAAAATGGTTTCTCTTCTTCCTTATTCTTTAATGCCAACACAGCCAAGAAAAGAATATGCCTTAAATGCAGTTTGATACCCCATACCTTCTACGTACCCCTGTGAAGGAGCTCTCTTGCAGACCTTACCCGTGCAAAATTTCTCTGTACAGAAGTGACCCTTCAAGGGTTTAACAATTTTCCATGTATGAGTGGAGGAGGGGAAAAATAAGACCAAAAAACCTTGACCTTTAAAGAATGAGCCTGCCAAATTCAAGGGACAATTTTCGTGAAATGGAGTATTAAATCATTCCGCGCTCTTCCTACACACAACGTCCCCGGTCTCTATCCTGCACCCACTTTGCTTTTATTAATTTCTAATTCCTATTAGTCTTTCTTCATTAGATGGGAGAAGAGGGGGTTTCACGTGCTGCGGTACAGATTCACCTCCACCACGGGGACAAAACGGAGGCCATCCCCGATCCCGCGGGAGCCCCGGCTGCCCAGCCCGCTCCCCAGGGACCGAGCCCAAGGCATTGCTGCACGCACGAGGTCTTTCTGAGCCACGTTTTCAGCATCTCCACTCCCTCTGGGACTTGTGGTGCTTTGTGCCACCCTGGGGTATGCCGGGCTTTGCCCGAGGCTCCTGTGGCGGCTCGTGACAGATGAGCTTGACAGCCTGCGCTGCAACCAGGTGACTGAGCATTAGCTCGGCTGCGAGTGCAGGCGCTAAATAAATCTCGATCCTAATCCAAATCGCTTTTGATAAGAACAAAAGCTGTGTGCAAATGAATATTTCCATCTTATTTCAAATTCTAGGTTTCAACTGCAATATTAATGCTATTTTACAGTGTAATTTACTTGTAATAATATGTCATTATTGCCATTTTACAGTTTTCTCTTAAAGTAGTAAAGAAAATGTTTTAAAAGGCACAAATAGCTGCAGCACAAATCTCCATTCAGCCTAGGAATCTGTGCTTTCCCATCAGAATGGCACGTAATTGAAAACAATGACATCCCCAATGCGCTAAACACTCCAGTCATTAACGCATTTTTATTTTGGAATAAAAGAGCACACTTATAGCTTTTATCCTAAATAGTAAATATAAATTAAATATTTCTCCTCTGTTCCTAGAATGGCATCTGCCAGTAAAGCCAGGGCTGACCTCAAACACTTTCCACGAGTGCATCTCAAACCAACACGCTGGGTTTAGACATGAACTTCCCCGAGACGAAGATTTTGCCTGCAACAGGAGAAGCATCCTTACCTGGTGACAAGTTCCTAAGCGCCAGGTGACCGTGACACTGGGTTGGCAGGAATTGCAGAAAACTCAGGCAAGCCTTCAAAAGCCAGGCTGCGTGCGAAGGGACGGAGGTGTCGCTCAGTGGAGAAGATGTACTTCATACACCGTACATGTAATTTTACACCAGTTATGTTTCCATCTCCCCTATATCTTTGGATGAAGACCATTAGTCCTCTTGATGTGTGATGGAACCCATCCTGGGGAAGAGCTGACAGTCGAAGTCTTTGCTCCGTGAAAGGCTCCACAAACATTAAGGGCAGGATCCCACTGTTATTTACAAAAAATATAAATATTTCAACAGTTGGACTTAAATAGCAGCTGTCCCTTGGTAGGAACTTGAAAAAACTACTTATGCCTTGAACAGACTTCCAGCACCTTTCCTTGTAAGAAGTATCCTCACAGCTCTGTCTCGCCCCCTAAGTGCTCCCAGTCCGCAGGAGGAGGGATAGGAGCTGTGGTTGGCAGGAATGGAGATACAGACACTCCTCCTCCAGGGAAAAATCCTTCCTGCAGTCTGTGTGCGGGACAACTGTGCAGCGAGGTCACACCACCGCGCTGCTTGGGCATGAGCCTGAACTACAGGCAGCCCTGAACACACCAGCCCTGTAACCTGCTGGGGGACCGCGAGTTGGACACCTGGGGAATTTGACTGAAGCCCATGAGCAAAGGAGACATCAGGGTTTGGCTGCCAGTCAGGAAGTAAAAACCTTTTTGTATAAACTTTCTTACCCTAACATGGCAAGTGAAGAGGGACTGCAAAAATAAGTTTTAATTTTGTATAGTCTTTATCCTTGCTTACTTTGTGGTGTACCTCTTTGCATGGCCAGATAGTTGCAACCATTTGGTGCATTAGGGAGGAGTCCAGAGTGAAGGGATGCGAGCTCGCTCTGCGGGAGAGCCTAAGGACTGTCACAGACTTCCCATCCTTCTCCAGAAGGGTTCCCACCACTCTTCCCTCGCCACAACACTCCACGGGCAGGTGGGGTGAAGGCTATTAGAGATCCAAGCGGTCAGGAGGGTTGTAGGTGACACGTCAAGTTGTTTCCTGAAGTCTGGGAGTTTACAACAGCAGCAACTATTGTTGAGCAGCTGTGAGATTTACGCCGCATTTCCAAAAAAATATGATTTCTCAGTGTGATCTCTATCTGAATTTGGCAGCAAAATATTTAATGGCTGGCAAAACATTAGTAAATAAACGCAGATCAAGATGATGTTGTTACAATAACAGATTACATTACTATTCTCCGTCCTTAGGAAAACCCTGATTAGACCAAGATCCTCACAGGGTCTTATGAATAAGTCAGGAAAGGGCTCTAATGACCCCGCGTGAGAGCGTACGAGCTGTAGCTCAGCCAGCGAGGTGCCAGGTGCCTCTCCGAAACAGGCACTAACCTGGATGACTAACAGCCGTTATCACAGGGGTTTGTTGATTTTCCTTAATAATTTGGGCCAGATTTTCTGCCAGTATAAAACTAGTGCTGCTCTTTTGAAGCCAAGAGAGTGCTGCCAATTTGTATCAGCAAAACCTGACCCTTTGTCTATTTTTAATCCCTTTTTTATGCAAGTCTTCGTTACCTTATTGAAGAATTGTACCTCAGTCAGAATATCCCCCGCTACCGGGACAAGCAACAGCCTTTTCTTGTATGGGAATCTCCAATAGCTGAAGTACCCCTCCACCTTTGCGAGCACACCTAGCATTGATTGCTGATCTTAGATATTGACTTGCATAATTACTGTACCAAGAGAAAATTACTTTTTGCTTGTGAGTGTCAGGACAGCTCTGAATCCATGAATGACTCACCCTCAGGCACTGGTGTTTAATTTATGAGCTATTTATCTCCTTGCACACACCCCAGCGCAAACAATTATACTTAGTAATTTGTTGATCTTATCAAGGCTGTTTGATGTTACTACCTCCAATATCGCTGTGCTTTGAAACTTAAACAGGATTTATAACCAAATTTGGATACTTCGCACACCATTCAGATTTTGGAGAAGTTTAACTCTTTGGCAGCTGGAAGGTTTTGTGCGCAGTTTTCAAAGGAGAGCAAACGTCGCATCTTCTGCTGACAAATTTGGCGAGGTGGCCCTTCAGCAGCTTCAGAGCCCCTGGTAAGAGCTCGTTCTGTCCTTGCACAGCATGGGTGAGTTGTCCTAGCGAGGAGAGGAGCAGGTCCCCGTCCTGGGCCCGGGCACCCATGTCACCTCCATCCCATCCACGCTTTGGGCAGGCTGCAGCCGCTGTGTGCGGTTAAACCCTCGTGCTGGCGCTCACACGCCGAGCCATGGTGTCCTCCCTCAGAGCCCCTCCTGCTGCTCCAGCCCACTCCTGGGAACCATTTTGTGTGGGGAACAGCCTTCCTCGTTACTGAATGAGGACTTTATTAACCTTTAAATTATTACGTGTTTAACACAAATCAAACTTTATGGACCCCTTTGCACGATCTAACTCTCCTTGTTTGTTGTGGGAGTAGGTACCAATAGTGGGGCCCCACGCGCTTACCTCAGGCTGTACTTCGGATGCAGGCAGCTTCTTCGGGCATCTGTGGCCATGAGGTGGTGAAGGTCCTCCCAAACGGGTTTCCCAAATCCTCCTCTCACAAACCTTTCCTCCTCCTTGCACGCTGCCGCGCTCATTAGGCTCACCCAAACAGAGCAAGTGAACTCGGTTGTCAGAGGTACAAGCGGTGCAGGGATTTAACTCTGCGCTTTCATGTCCAGGCTTAAATTATCCGTAAGGTCAGAACGGGATGTGCTGCCTCGGCCAGGCGGGGGATCACTGGCGGTGGGGCAGGGGGCTGCTGAAGGGTCTGGGTCACTGGGGATAAAAACATCACAGAGCAATACTTCTTCCATCCCTGCCCTCACCACAATGGCCTTTGGTGCGTTACTTACCTGTGTTTGGCCGTACCCCCATATATAATCGTGGCCTTTGTGATTCAGTGCCACAACAGGCAGGGAAACCCCCGTGTTCCTGTCCAGCCAGCCCGGAGCCACCGGCCCACGTACTTTCCAAGACTCAGATGAACGTATTTTGTTAACTTCCACATCACACGTGCTCTTGCAACAGCCACGGATTTGATTTTCTATATGGTTTATAAAGTTTTTTTTCTGTGCATTTTGCATGTAGAAAATAAAACGCTACAGACGTTCTGTAACTGCCCAGAGCCGTAATGAGCTCTGATGAGCAGGCACCTACCAAATCATCGGTTTATGATGGCGAGCACACACATGTAACTTATTTCACTATATGCAACACGCCACCACATGTGTCTGTTCCCATGGATTGGGAATGGGCACTACCTGTAGATAGAAGCCAAGAAATAACTGCTTCAAAGATAGCCTTAAAGTGCAGAATTTACTTTAAAACTTTCCAAGCCCAACCAGCACACCGCTATTTCAATCCGTTGGGGTACTGTGACAAATACCACTACTTTGACTATTTATTTTCTTTTTTTTCAAAGCCTCTGGTGGTTTTCCTGGTTTAATTGAAGTGAAACAGTGGATTAGCACAATCAAACGTATGGAATTAGTATGGGGGAGTAAAAAATAAACCAGGTGATTATTAAACAATAACTTCTAATCAGACCTCCCCCCCCCTTCTTCCTCTGTGAGCAGAGTTTGAGTGGGGGGAATTGTTTTTTTTTTTTTTAAATTGAAAACCTTGCCACACACATTGCTCTTTCAGAATGCGATTTCACAGTCCCACCCTGCACCCGGTGGAAGAAGCACTCAGTGTTTGAAACCGCCCGAGACCGGGGCATGCAGCATCACTGCCCACCACCAGGGTAAGGTCTGACAGAGCTCTGCAAGGGCAGATTGAACAAGCCTGATTAAAGATTTTAATCAAAATACAGAACTGGGAAGGACACTAAAGAGAATATGCTCTTTGCTGGTGTTTGGGGATAGCCTTTGAAGAAAAGTTGGAGGCAAAAATGGTGGTGTTGGGTCAGACCAGAGGACCATCCAGTCCAGCATCCTGGGTTTTGACAGTGGCCAGCAGATGCCCGACAAACACAAGGTACACATACCAGTTTTTCTCCCAGCATCCAGCAATTTGCGACTTAAGGACACTCCAAGTGCAGAGGTGACACCTTTGTTTTTAACAGGTGGGGGTTTTCCCCAATAACCCCCCCTTCTTTTCCCCCATGGCTTTGTCCAAGCATTTTTGAACCCTTGCCAGCCTTCAGCATCCACATTATTTCTGGCAAGAAGTGCACAGCTGAAACCACGTCACCCACACTAGCCTGAGCACTGAGTTTATGAAGATGTGGAAATCCTTCAATTCCTCTATGGAATATTCTGACCCCAAAGATGCTCAAACGGCAGCCATGAGATGGCCACCTACATTTTGGTGGCTCTTATCCTGCTAAAATGTTTGTTTCTGTTTTCAAACAGCCGGACAAACGCACCTGAGTTTCAGGCAGTTAGGTGGCTATTTCTAGTTCATCACCGACCACTGAGCACACCCGCTATCTGTTTTACTTTAGGTAACATACTATGGAAACAATATCATGTTTTATCTGATACATTAATCCACACGGAAAGTCCAAGCCTGCTCCCCTTGTGCTGTTCCAGGAAACGCTGATTAGGACAGAAAACTATATCCTACGGGAGAGGTATCCATGGGTACAAATAGTCTTCAAAAGTTAAATTTCCATGCTGCTTTGTGCTTCTTCATGGTCTGAAATGTCACGTATTGGGGTGCCCAAGTGCATCACCTAGATACTGCTACAGATGCTGCCAATAGAAGACAGCAGTAAGCTCTTACATGTCTACAGCAGTGGTTTTATGTGACCAGGAATGTACTTTTAAAATAAGTGAATCCCATCACCTCTCTTCACGCACACACACACACACAGAGGAGTCTCACAGCAGGCAAACTGGTTATCCCATGGGTACCCTATGGCAAACTGGTTCTCTCTTGAGACTGAAGGGAAAACTGCACTCTTAACTCCTCATAGGACCACCCTGCACCTAGTCCAAGGTAGCTCCTCAAATACATGCCGTAGGAGCATCAGATCCTCCGTGCCAACCGTTTTGCTCTCCAGATCTACTCTCAGAGTCACCCCACACGCCAGTGCAGGCACAGCTGCTTTCACTGACACCTCCACATCACTTTCACTCTCTTTTGACCACTTTGGAGGCAAGCAGCAGTGATTTCCCTGTTCCACTAGGATTTGTTTAATCCCAGAAACATTCCGTCAGCGCCACGGCCATTAGGCACTGAGGAACGCAAGTAAAGAGGAAGGGTTAGTACTCCTCCTCCTCCCCTGCAAAATTCCCTACTTTCCGTAGTTTGGAAGAGCAGTGCCTACAATGTTTTCTCACCCTTCTCCAGCTGGAGAAACAAAACATCTCCTTCTGCTCACCATCATCATCCCCAGTGAGTAGAGGTCACCGAGACTGAAGAGCATGCAGGCAGATTTCATGTCTTTTTCTTAAATAGCAAATATGAGCAGGATGAATACATTGCACCTGGAGTCACCTGTGCAGGTTGAAATTCCTCAATAACGTGTGCTTGGCTTAAATTAAATTGCAATTCTATTTAAAACAGAGTGCTTGAAACTTGCTATATTTATCTACAAGTTTTTAGGAGTTGTATATCTTAAGTGCATAGGCCCACTGAGGAGAAGCATAGGCTGCCCATATTTAATGTGGCTGTTGCCACAAGTCACCAGCGATAGAGTAACAGAGCTTATCAGATCATTCTTTCCTTTAATAAAACTTGTTTTCATTCTAGAATAATTGCTTAGCTTCAGTAGTTAAAAGAACATTAGTTATAACAGCTGAAGAGATAAACTAGTGAGGCAAGTTAATAAGCTGAAACATAAAACGTTATAGCATATATATTTTTCAAGATGTGGCAAATATTTTAAGCTTGTTTTCTGTTTTCAGAATATTGTAATAACTTCAAAAAACCCTGTCTATCAAGAACAAATTGGTTCAATTTTTAATTATTTTTAGAACAGGGAGGCATCGTGAAGCACATACATTCAAATCTAAACAAATATGGCTTATTAAATGTAACTAAGAGATGCAAAAATACAAAGCAATCCATTAATTGTCCTGTCCTTTCTAACAGCTTCTTCCCTGACATGTAATAATTAGGAAGCATGGGAGTATTTTGGAAACCAGAACGAATTTCAGCCAGGACAAGAGAACACATTTCAGCGGGTATCAGTGCAGTAAAGAGGTTACTTCTCTTTCACCAACACATATACTCCACTTCTCGCTCACCTTTCATTGCATCTAAAACCCAGCATGAGCCCTTCTCTGTTACTAGCACCTTGCTGACTTCCAAGAGAAACAGGTAGGCTCCGTTTTCTTTTGGATTTGACTTTTCACACAAGATTTGGTGGCCCTAATCTTTTCTCAATTATGAAACATCAAAATAACGCCAAGAACAAATACCTGCCGCACCAGGGCGACGATACAAAAGAGAATTTCAAGGGTTCCAAAACATCTGAAGTCCTAATTTCCCTGCTTTACAATACTCTCCCCCCTCCTGCCACCATGAAAAAAGGAGACGCTCTTTAAAACAAAATCAACAACTATGTGTTGAAGTCATCTGCCCTCCCTCAGCACAGCTAAAGGCACGATGCCAACTTTTCAACAATGAGCCTCATGGCTCTGGCTGACCCATGTCTTACTCTGTCAGAAACGAGCAACGAAGCTCAAAAGGCGGTGTCTCAAGGGAAGCCTCGGAGCAGGACAGCACCAGCGCTCCCAACACCTCAAACACAGAGGGGAGGTTAGCCAGTGAGAAGCTGCCTTCCCAAAGTCGATAGCCAGCAAATTTATCACAGCGACGCGAGAGGTCTGCCACACCAACAAGCCCCAGGTAACATCTCTCCCAGGCCTGACCCCACTGAATCTGTAGCTGAAACCAGAGGCACACAGGCACTTCACAAAAATTCAGGCTGTTTTAAATACATTAAACACACTGGAAGTAAGGGCAATTGTACAGTTTCCATTAAAAGTACAAACTTAGCTTTATTTTTGCCGACAACTTATTCTTCTGTGTTACCCAAATAGACTGGCTCTCCCTCATGGTTAAAGGCGTAAAAAAAGTACTCACAGCTGCAGCCTTATTTCAGCAGAACGACTTACCTATCCATCAGAGCGTGACCTCTTCCTTCACAACACTATCTGCGTCACCCTCCACTGGCCTGAAAACTGGACCAGGGAGAACAACATACAACATCAGGCACCGCTGCTCCAGCCTCCACAATTTAATAATTTCAAGGCGAGAATGAAATACTTTTTCAAAATTATTTGAACAAAAAAAGCTTCAGTCTCAAAGCTAACATGATTTTTCTACATCTATTTCCTCTCTCCAGTAAAAATAATTTACGCTGCATCGTTCTTATTATCCTTACTATCATCTTTCAGTGAATGTCCATCTACAAATTCATTAACTTTTTTGAGACAAATCATTGGCATCCTAATCTTCCGATTCCCATGAAAGACTCACTTTCGAGATACAATTGCAGCTGCCCCACACTGCCAGTTACTGTATCATACACGTCTTAAAATTCTGTAATCAGCATCCACCAGGTGCCGTATCGCATTCAGCACACCACAGTCAGTCAATACAGACATCCCCAAACACACCAAGGCTGGTTTTGTCAAATGTTTTATTGAGTGTAGACATCTGGAGTACTGTAAAACATGCATTATCTGTAGATTCAAAAAGGAGCAAGCCACATTGTCCTCACTGTCAAACGTGTCAGGCTTGGCATACATGATGGAGATTAATGAAGTATCATGAGAGTAATATGGTTCCTGAAAAGCTTCTACAATTTGGAGTAGGGTCTTAATCGTTTGAAATGCAAAGCTGTTCACATTTAGTGAACTTGCATGTTCGCTGGAGGCGCCATATTTTAATTCAAAACAAACAAGAATAATTTCACTGGGGGGAGGGGAAGTTCCCTAGGTAGAAACCGTATGCTTTTCGTTTCCAGATATTCCATTCTAAATAAAAATTCATATGCTTTTTGAAGCAGCACAGTTTATTTCTGAGCAATGAACAACATCTGATATTCATTTCTTCTTGGGTTGTTGAGGTGTATTAAATTTAAAGAAGATAATATCTCCATCCTCCACTATGTAATTTCTGCCTTGTTGTCTGTATTTTCCAGCTGCCTGTAAATAGAACATACAAAAGGAAAATGAGTAATTTCATTAGGCATTTTATCGTATTTTCAAATTGTAATTTTAAAATACATTTTGGTAAAGAAATGGTACTACTTCAGCTTCAGAGTTGCACAGCCATAATACTCCCTCAGTTTGACATAATTTGGTTTTACATACATATAAAATATATACAAAAATAATTCAACTTCCACTGAATCGGTGGTGTTTAAATCCCATTGGCATTAGATATCAGTAAATCTGTAAACTCTGGCCAGTCTTAAAATAAAGGGCACTAAAAGAACTCTTTTTTTTTTTTTCCTTCTTTCTTTCTTTCAGCTTTCAGGCTTTCTTTTTCTTCATCTAAAAAACCTGCAGATGGCAAACACTGGTGGCAGGAATCTAAAACAGTATTGCTGGAAAGGGCGATCAGCAACAGCGTGCATCGTGGCTGCATGGCTGTTAAACTGGTATACGAACTACTTCTGTGCTGCTCCAGCAAAGGACAAGCGAGTACTGTCAAAACTAAAGATGGGAACACTCTGCAAAAGTCACAACCGTACACGCCTCGTGCTTCGAGCGGGGCTCTCATGTCTGCTTGTGCCCAGATAATGAAGGACTGAGGAGCACAAAATACAGGCTCGGTTTTTCTGACAGAAATTTCCTTTAGAAGAAATTTGCTTCAGAAGGACAGATATAAGAGCAGATAGGCTGTGAAACCAGGATACAGGAGAAGGCATATAGACCAAAGACATGAAAAGGAAATCCGTTATGAAAATGCTGTACTTGAGGAGAGCAGAAAATAGGCAAGGAATCTATTAAATGGCAGTAGTCCCTGCATTAGAATTTATTCTTATATTTTTCTATCTTTATCTCGTCGTAATTAAACCTGGTATTACAGAGGCTACAGAGAAGCTGTGGCATTAGGACTGACAGACTGGGCGGGAGGTGGTCTGCAGAAGCATTTATCTTGAAAAGTGATCTACAATATGGAAAAGTTGAGAGCTTCTGCTTTAGTTCAATAACCATTCCTGTTTTGAAGTTTTCTCTTGCAGGAGAAAGTGCTTCCATGCAAGACCTCACTGTGCCATTATTCTCAATGACACTATCACAGTGGTGGCATGCTAAGATCCCATTACAGGAAAGCTGTTAACTAATGACCTTAGTTGCAGTAGAACAGATCAGATTAATGGTACATAGTTAACTTAGACACCTTTCTTTCACAAAACCTGCTCTGTAAAGCAACGTATTTCCCCATATTGCCGTCTAGGAATTTAGAGGCTCGATAACCTTCTTGCTGTCGTTCCATATTTAAATGTTGTCACCAGTGACGCTACCCTACCAAAAACTGCAGCTAAAAGAGCCTCGACAACAAATTTATAGTGCAATAGTAATTTGCCTTATCCCATATGACAATATTGATAAATAATAAACAGCATTTCGCAAATATTTTTATATCCCCCCTCCCCCGGAAATTTGTTTAGCCTATAAAAGGTTTACTTTCAAGTAGACTTAGTAGTTCTTTCCTTTGAAGATCCTAATAATGCTCAAAGTCAAGAGTAATTAGACTAATTGATGGCATAAACACTAATAAAACGGTGCTGTAAAAATCATCAGCAAGTGTAAGCTGCAGGCACAGGTACAGAGACATTTTACAGTTGAATACATTTATTACTCAGAAATATTTGTAGAAAAAACTGACCTCCACAGAGTAACAATGCAGATTTTTTTTTAGCACGCTACTACATGCTGTCAAAACGGCATAGACTTCTTTAATTAAACACATTTTGACACACTAATGCAAGTTTATGTATTTTTGTTACCAGTTTACAGTTAATTAAAAGTGACAGTGTTCCTTTAAATTCTCTAGAGACCATTTAATCCATTTCCATTGCTATCAGAAACACTGGTTGAAAAAATCAATACCCATTTGTGAATCTTGAGTATGTATTAAACAAGACACGTCTAACCAGTTCATTTGCACTTGAAAGCAGCCATCTGTAGAAGCCAGCTTTGCCTAAGCAGATATGATTGCTAATAATGTGATATCCCTGTAGACTACAAAGCCCACACAGAGCTATTCAGTGTATAGTTCACAGCACTGGCATTAAATTAGTTATGCTGTACTGGTGTTAGACACACACAAAATCAAACTTAAAAATCGATCAACTTGATAACATACAAAGCAAGCAACTCCCATTACCACTGTTATTTCAGTTGACTCCTAAAAGCTCCCAAATTTAATTTTGAAATTTACCAGCAATATAAAAGTAATTAGTATTGTGTATGGCATGAAACATTATATTAAATGCAAACTGGAAAAGACTAGAGTAATATAACGCATTTTTCTAAAAGCAAGGGTTTTTTTCTAACCTTGATTTAAAAACTGAGCAACAAATGCAGATATGCTTGCTTTACAGATATTTCAAAACAATAAAAATTTAATCGTTAAATTATAATTTGAATATGGAAGCATGATGTCTAGAATCTTACATTGTGAAAAGCAAATAAAAATACATAAGCAAAATATTCAGAGATTAATAGGTATTAACTCATGCAGCTTCTCAGGGAAAACACTCAGATTTGAGCATCAAAAACTGTTTCTGGCAAAATTTGAATCTTGGTTACATAAAGTGGTTTCTGACTGCAGAATATCACATTTATTTATAGCTGTGGTTTCACTTTACAACTACAACTCTACTTCCCTTTTCATGAGGCAGTTCACATGCCGCAACGAACCAATTATACTGGGATTTTTTTTTTCCCCTCACTTCCTGGGGTTCAAACAAACCTATTAAAGTCCCGCTGCTCAGTATGATCTTCCTTAGTGATACCACTGAGAATAAGCTGAATCTGAAATCATAGTTTTGCATACCTTTCAAGCTATCAAATAGTAAACAATAAAGCCGAACCTTTTAAATTCTTTAACACATTATAGATGTAGGAACCTTCAAATACTAAGATTGATTAAATCAAACTAATGTGCTTTGTGATTGCAATTTTATAAAATACAAGTCTTAATAAAACATCAAAAATGCCAAATGAGAAATCAAATGCGTATGAAATAAAGAGAAGTTAAAGAAGCTGGGAATCTGGGAATAATGCAATAGCAACACAAAGAATAACAGCTTTTTTAATGACATTTATTTGCCATGTACAAGTTCATTTCATATTTAATAACTTCAAATCTGATATAATTTGTCAGCTATAAGAAGGACACAACTTTGGGCACCCAATCAGTCTCTGCCCTCTAGTGTTGAGAAAGCAGATAAAACTCTACTTAATAGAAGCTTCACTACAAAGAAGCGTGAGCTCAAGAAAAAAGTTCTTCGTTAAATATCTTCACTGTCTATTCAGTAGATAGTCGCTAGGAAACTTCACCTATTTAATAATTTTCGTGGACTACATACAACTATTACGGGCACCCTGAACAATTAAAGTAAGGCATGACATTTTTGGATAAGACATCAAAGGGTGATTGAATTAAATATTGAAATGATAAATTTTAAGATTCTAATTGTGCCTATCAGAGTCTAAGAGTAGAATCTACTAATCCTGAAAAAAAAGTTACATTTTTATAATACAGTATTTTCTTAACAACCTGCATCCGATATTTGTATTACCTTCACTGCAAACTCAAAGCAAGATGACACATTATTAGGAGAAACAGATTTTCTGTGTTTCTTGCATTTTCTTTTAGAGGCGATTCAAAAATCTGCTCTCATCTTAAAAAAATGTTATTTTTCAAAAGCAAATGCATTTTAAAGCTTATTTAATTCTGAACACTAACACATAAACAGAAAAAAAATTAGCATAGCATTTGTCTTAGTGCTGACACTTAGTCCATAAACTGTCATCTCCTGGATACTGAAATAGTTGCATTCCTGTTCAGTAAGTTGGTGTATTTGAATTCCTTCCTAAGTAAAAGATGAAAATAGATTTCGGTCTATTGCTAGACATGACTGTTAATAGATTAGCCTAGCATCAAGAACTTCTTCCCAGTGAAAAATAGACTTGAAATGGAAAAATGGCACATATGGAAGAAGGAAGAAGAAAAAGATGGGGAGCTCACCTTGACAGCAGCTTCTGAACCTCCTTCTTTAAAATCTTCATATTTCATTACTTCAGCCATAATGAATCCCTTTTCAAAATCCGTGTGAATCTTCCCGGCTGCCTGAGGAGCCTTCGTCCCTTTCTGTCAAAGGAAAGACCGGAAGAAAATTAATTGCATTTAGGAAGATTGATTGCAGGAAAGAGGTTTCTGCTTTTTGATATGCTTTCAGGATCCACTGAAACTTTGTTTCATATCAGTTAAAATGTCACACATACAGCTGGGTAATTCTCAATATTGGGACATACAGAGAGATGCCTTTGCCACAGATAAACCAACTGATATTAAAGAGCAGCAGCTTTGTTTTTGCTAATAGGTATCAACAGTAGTATTGATTTTAGAAGCTATGGTTGTGTGTTGTTGCGGGATTCACTTCGATCTTTTGCTTTCCACACAGAAAGTGAGGAAAATAAAGATTTTTAAATAACTTTAAAATTTTAATTACTCAAGACTTTTACTTACATCCAAATAATTTCAATTAAATGATAACATTCACTGGCAAACGATATTTGTAATCAAAAATGATTTACGGATCTCAAGCCCTACATATTAGCTTATTTTTATTTCAGAATAATTTTAGTAAGTCTAATATAGAACAAAATAAGCATTCTTACCAAAATGTCAACAATTGAATCACTAAAAAATAAAAAAATCACAGGCAACTATTATAAGATAATTTAAGTTTATGCAATAGAGGAGAATGCATTATAACTGCATGCTTTAAATTACAAGGACATACATTCTGTGCACATACAACCATGGAGAGAAATTTGAGAAATAATGGTGACCTAAAGGCTGCTTAATAAAGCATGTTAAAGTGCTAAGGAGTCTGACAGTGTAAAGCACAGTTTTTACAATAAAAGATGTATTGGGTTAATATGGCTACTCACTGATGCTTACCTGACTAAATATCTTTGCACATTAAATCAAAGATACTTACAATCAGTCTTAAGATAAACCAGCTTTCAAATTTTCTAATAAAGAGGAAGCATTTCTCCTACTGAAAACAGTGGAGTTTCAGAATGTGCTTTTAAAAGCTATGGCAAGAATCAGAACAACAAAACTTCTGCTTTTATATTATTTTGGGAGCTCTTTCAGGGACTTCAGCTAGCAGATATCATGTAAAAGGAGATGAGATGAAAAGGCTAAAAAAATAAATGTGCTTTTAGGAAAATAACGTGCTAAAACATATACACAAACATCTGTAGCAGTATTAATAAAAATATAAATTTAATGGAAATGATGTTGATTAATGAAAACAAATTAATTCCATTGAATGAAATTAAATACAACACTGAAATTCACTGCACAGCACTAAATATGCTGATGCAAAAAATAACAGCTCAATGACAGATTTGCATCTCCAAAAGTTGACATTTTTGTAATTTTTACGATAGTTTGTAACTACATGCATTTCAAAATATTTTTCAATACTAATCTTTATATTATAACATATTTGCATTCAAAGGCAAACCACTACAGCTCAGCTCTTACTGTCCTCTGGGAATAAATTAGTTGATCTCTATGGCTATAATCATTCTACATCAATATTTGAAATTCATAATATAATTTCAGGCATTACGTAAGTTCCCGGATAAACATATAAAACTACCAAAATAAACTAGGTCTAAATATTAAAGTCAGTAAAAGACCTGAATTACTGCACGCTGATTTTAGGTTTTTGAGCCCAACTGTGTATCCATGAGGAATATAATGATGTTATATTGCTTTTATTGCTGAAAATGTAATCCGAGCAAAGCAAAGGAGGAATGAACCACCCGCAACCCAAACAAACTTAGTGAATACAAAATGAAAAGCAACATCAATTTCACCGCAGACAAACCCAGTCACACAGATTAAGCAAGCACAATACTGGTACGTCTTATCTCTGACCACAGGAGGAGGGTAGACAGATTCTACAGGATGAAGAAATTCAGACTATGTAATAGGCAGAATCAATTGTTACCTGCCTCAATCAATGCAGCTCCACTTTCACTGTTCAGCAGCTCACAAATAATTAAAGTTATCCTGGACAAAAACCTCATCTGTAATGACTAGCTAACCGCCACCATGACAAACTTCAAAGTCAGTGATATCAATCTGAATTCAATAGTGTGGAACTGGATATAGCTGATGAATAAGTATGAATCTTACCCTGATGGTCCATGCACGCACTTCATCTGGGCCTGCAGTGAAAAAGTATTCTAGTTGGAGTGCTGCATATCCAGCCTTAATGATCTTTGCTAAAGCACTGAAAAAAAAATGAATCCAATTCATTCAACATATACACATAAACCAGCTAATGCCCCAAGTAATCAATTTACATGGAAAGACATCATATATTTTGAAGACACCGCGTCTACTTTTAAACACAGCAGTAACCGCAGTAGCCTTTTTCTTTGAACTCTCTTCAGAAGAACTACTTTTTTACTGCAGCATCATAAAGACAGTATTTTGATTTGTTTATTCAGCATGATACAGAAATATGGGATAAATTTAAATCACCCTATCAGGCAGCACTTTTGCTCTCATGCAATTTTCAGGACTCCAGGTCATGAAAGCATAACTGTTTGACTGAAATTCAATATTGAAACAATTTATTATAGTTCTTCAGAAAAATTATGGCAAAATTTTCTCCACCGTCCCTATTCCCCGTGGATGACGAAACAGTTTTGGTGATCATTCCTTCTCAAAAATATACATAACTAATACCTATGTTATAATTAAAACACTGTACAGAGATGACAGATGACAGTTAAAAACTTAATTTAAAATAAATCTTTTCACTCTGTCTCATGGTAAAGAAAGGAGAAGATTCTCTCTTTATAATGGTAATTACTCTGTCATTTATTATTCTATCAGCGCAAGCAATTAAATTACTG